>NC_133417.1:67742023-68042261 GCF_049350105.2 Macaca mulatta | reverse complement strand
AAAATCAAAGCTATATGGAAGAGAAAAATTACATAAAATCATCAGAAATCATTGGCACTGGACATCCAGAGAGCAGCACAGAAAATCTAAAAAATAATAAAGCAATGTCTTTAAAAATATTAAGAGTAAATGATGCTCAGTCTACCCTTCTATACCTAGCTAAATTAGCCAACATTAAGAAAAAGTAATTTTGAAATTAAGAAAGTTCTCAAAAATTGTACTTTCAATATGCCTTTACTTAGAAGTCACTAGATACTGTGCTCCATAAAATGAAGAAACAAACTATGTACGGCAAATTTTCCAAAGCAGGTCACCAAAGTATTTTCTATTTTATGTACTCTCTGCAATATGAACTTCCCACTCCATCAAGAGTCCGAGTCTATTTCTATACCCACTTCAATCTGACAAGCTCTGTGACTGCTTTGACTAATAAAATATTATATAAGTGAAACATGACAGCTCCATTAATGACCTTTAACTGGTCTGGCAGCTGCCACTTCAGAAACCATCTGTCATGTAAGAAGTGCTCAGACCACCATGCTGTGAGGAGGCCAAGCTACAGGGAAAGACAATGGAGAATGGCAAACTATGTGGAGTGTAGGAAAGACCAAGGGACATTGTAGTAATAAATATATGAGTGAAGAAACCATTTTGGATGCAGAACATTAAGCCCAACCTATTTCATTTGGTACTGGGTACACCACAGACAAATTTATTAGTAAAGCCCTTCCTTAATACTTGACCTTTGAAATTGGGGAAAAAAATAAAATATTTATTTTAATCCACTATGTTTAGAAATGGTTTGTTTTGCAGTAATAGATTATCAGATCACTTAGAAGGATAAATATAGAAATCCAAAACTTAATGCAAGAGAAGGGAGAGATGAAAGGTCACTTTCGAGGAAGATGATGAAGTGGGGACTTTGAAGAAAGCTGCTCAAACGCATCTAGTTCTAGAGGGCAAGACTCCAAGAAGAAAATCTAATAAATTTAAAAGGGGTATATTTGTATGTATTCCGATGAGACTTTTAATACTTTGAGAAAATTTGGGGTGATCTCAGAGCCACACAGAAAAATAAGCACAAAAATAAAGCACATGTTAATTCAAGAATAAATAAAGTATGTAAAAAGGAATGTAATAACATCTAAATTCTTATTTTAGATGTTAATTATTAAAATATAGGTGAAATTACACAATGCAAAATGAAAATTTTAAGAAGACAATGTAGACACTTAGAAAGCAAATTTATGTGTTTATATGTTTGGTGGAGGAGAGGTCTTGGAGGTTTTGTGGGAGAGCTAAATTCTTGTCTACCTATAAGAAATACCAGAATAAATTGGTTGTACAGAATTTTGAAAGTAAACGCCAGAAGATATAGCTGAAACAGTTCAAAGTATTTGTCTCATGAAAATGGAAGTTAGGGAAAGAAGGAAATCAGGAAATAAAATAATCGTTTTCATATTTACTAAATCAATATACATATTCCTTTGATAAATTTGTTTATCCTAAAATAAAGGAAAAGCTATAACAAGCAAATAGTAACCAAAAGAAAGAACTATTTTTGATAAAAAACAAAGAAGCATGATATACCAGTATAAAAAAAAAGTGTCAACAATATCCAAACATTTAAGGTGAATATAAATAATATTTTGCCCCAAAAATATACAAAGCAAAATTTGATAGAACATCTGGCAGAAACATAGAAATCAACAAATACAGTGGGGGATTTTGATATATTCCATCTCATGCTAAGATTGATGACACAGACATAAGCAAATATATGGAAGATTAAAGTGCATTTAAGCATAATAAGCTAAAATTAATTTTTATAGACTTTAGATTATATATTATTTTGGTGCACACAAAATATTGACAAAATTGATTTATACTAAATATTAAATTTAAAAGAATATGACAGAGGTTCACACACACACACACAAAAAAGACAAGTAAAGGCCTGACAATTTCAACTGGTAAAGCTATGAAGATCCACATTTAGGGGCTGAATGACTGCCATTTTGTTTAGGAGCCAAATCTAGATTGCAGCTAAGGGGCTTTATATTCTGCAGTTCTATTCTGAAGAAGGTGGAGCAGAAAGCCCCTAACTCATCAGATCCAGGATGTGATGAGAAGCAGTCTTACAATAGCCTTCCAGGGCAGATAAAGAGGTAACTGGGAGATGGCCTCACAGCAGCTCCTTAGGGGCCTCCCGCACTCTCAAGTCTGGTGATACCATAAGATGTGCTGCCAAGATTCAGATAAACTGCATTTCAAACTCTTGCCTAGTGCATACATTAAAGGTCACCAGGGTAGTATGGGTGAGCCATTCCCCTAAAACCATGTTTTCTGTGAAAAATGCAGTAAGAAGCAAAAGCAGTACAAAATATCATGTATTTGAACATTTAAAAATAATATCTTTGAGATAAGAAATACTTCATAAGGGAAATAATGACCTACAGCCCAATGCCAAATTTTTGTAGTTAAAGCAGTATTTTTAAAAGGCAAAGAAAAATTTCAAGTACATCTACCAGAAAACAGGAAACAATAAAAATATGATATGAGCTAAATATTTTACTCAGAAATATTGAAAAGGACAATGAAAATAAACCCAAAGAATAAAAATGAAAAAATATATAACCATTTCATCTGCACTAAATAACACATGAATTCTTAATGATGTCTCCAAAACGAATCCATTACTATGTAGATCAATCCTCTCCTAATCTGTAAATAGTTAGAAATCTGGTTCAACAGAAGTGAAAAATCTGATTATCACAGTTCCCCACCCATTTACTAAATTGTTCAATTCCAATATCCTGATATAGCAGTATCAGAATTATTAACCTGTATTCCCATAGCAAACAACTTTATCAACTATATTATAGCACTAATGTGCAATGCCTTTTACTTATTCATACTATGTATCTATATATTTACAGATATGTATATATGTAGAGATTAGTATACTGACATATACTTTTTTGCTCTGTCAGCTGATAGGGCCTAAAAGAAATGACACTTCAGTTGTAACAGACAGACCTAGAGTCCATATCTTGTTTTCCAATATCATTCTCCAATAAAAGGGACTAGAGATACGGGTGGAAAGTATACAAGAGGAACCTAGAGAATCTTGTAGTACCAGAAAGTTTAAAAAGTGCTAAAAACAAAAACAAATAACAAAATGGTATTTCACATTGATGATGGTATGTCAAACAGGCACAGAAGCCAACTGAAAGCATACCCAAATGGCAAAGCTGAAACAACTGGAGCAGCAAAATAAAGTAGATTATATCCCAAAGCGTAAAATACATATTTATGAGTCAACTACTACATGGAGAGAAAAGTGGTTTGGGTTGCTTCCTACAACCAATCAGACTGATTGCGGAACACCACTTCGTTTACATGGGGTGAACACCAAATGACCAATGGGAAACCTCTAGAGGGTATTCGGACCCAAGAAGATTCTGTTTCGGGGCCCTTAAGAGGCTGCTCAGCCCACTCCCACCCTGTGGAGTGTACTTTCACTGTCAATAAATCTCTGCTTTCGTTGCTTCATTCTTTCCTTGCTTTGATGTGTGTTTTGCCCAATTCTTTGTTCAAAACTCCAAGAACCTGGATAACTTGCAGTCAAGACCCTCTACTGGTAACAATATAAGAGATATGACATCACAAATCAGTGAAGCAAGGCTAGATTTTCTTATGGATAATGATGGAAACATTTTCCTTACTATACGGAGAAAAGTGGTTTGGGATGCTTAATTTACGCCATTTGTTTAAAACTCCAAGTGGACTAAAGACTTAAATTTAAAAGGTAAACTATAAAAGCTATTAGAATCATATTTGGAATTACCTTCTAATGATGTGGAGGATTAAGATGTCTCAAACAAATCTGAAAACAGAAAATATAATGTGAAAAGTTATGGGTTTACCTACATTAAAAGGAGTGCTTTTTTTCAGTACAAACACACAGAGATTGAGAGAAAATGTGTGCAATACTCCAAATCAGCAGAGTATCATTTGACATATGCAAACAAGTTCTCAAATCAATGAGAAAATTATTGAAACTCAGAAAACAATAGACAAGAGGTAGAAATTGTAATTTGCAGAAGTGAAGCCAGGGTGGTTGACATACATTTGAAGAGATGCTCAGGCTCATTACTAATCAGAGAAAACAAGAATACTACTTTCATATTGGCAAAAAATTAAAAGTTATTTTTAACCAAGTGTTGGTGCCAAGAACTGTTGATTGTAGTGTCAATTGATGTAGCCATATATACAACGTTGTGGCAGTTATTTCTCTTTCTCTCTCTTCCCCATTCCCCCTCCACTTTCTCTCTTCAACAACCAAACCTATGTTAGATGCGTACTATTTGCCAGGATATAACTGCCATTCTCATGGTGCTTATATTCTGCTAGGGATACACAGATCTACGAGATCCCCTAATAAGCATATTAGAGTTGGGATTTGGTTGTGGGTAAAGAGAAAAAAATGAAATTAAATAAAACATAGGAAAAGCTTTTCACTGACCTAAGTGATAGTGCACCGTAAACTATCCAAGAAAAAAAAAAAAAAAGAATCCAATCATTGTGAGCCCGGGCTTGGAATTTTTAAAGTGTCGTGAGACTTAAACAACATTTTAAAATGTTAGGAAGTAAGGAAACCCCAGAAACATATTATTCAGTCAGTACATTGAGGCAACATCCATTAAAAGCAGAAAAATCAAACAGTCTGGTTGCTGCCAAGTAAAAAAAGTTCAGAAATTTAGCTCTAATGGCTCCAAATGGTGGGAGGATCCCAAGAGAAGCCACCCAAGACAGCATCTCTGCATCCCTTTTACAGCCAAAAGAATCTCATCAATAAAATCAGGTGTCTACTATAGTTTTGCACATTTTATCATCATTAAAATGTCACATTTTATCATCAGAGATATTTTCCCCCTCAAATCAAACTTTTTCCATGTTTGGTGTACAGAAAAAAATAAAGATTATCAGTAGCCCAAAGTGTCCTGCTCTTCCCAGGATGTACCCACAAAGAAAACTGGAGATGAAAACCCTCCCACTAGGCAGAATCTGGAGCAGCCACATTTGCAGACCCAGGAATTCACTTTCAGGACAGTGACTGAATAAACGGATGCACCTGAAAATTTGTTGGTCTTTTTATATGCCTTTAAATTCTGTGTTCTATTAAATAAGATATATTCTAGTCTCATTACTGTGGAATGACTGAATTTTAATTAAGACTTTGATAGTAAGGCCTTTTAGTATATCCAGTTCAAAAAAAAATTGGAAGAGGAATGGTTATAACTGGAAGATTGTATACTCTGAGAAATGTTGCTCCTTCATTTCTCAAATCTTTGAGTCGTGTCTTTGATATGCACACGTTTGAAGCTGTCTGTAGAGTTAGAGCTGTAATCTGTTTTAGACACATTTGAAATACTATAAATGTGTGTAGGTGGGTATGAATGCCAGGCAACAAAAGAATATAAAATATACTAGAAATTCCAAATACATACCCCACCAATCGCCTTTGGTGTGGGAATTGGGAGTTGGTATTCAGAGTTGCCTCTCTAGGACTGAGTGTGAGGAAGGTTCTTTGCAAAGGTGATGTGGACAAAGGGACAATAAGATTGTCAGGTAATCTGGCTCAGGTTAATTCCAGTGTCAGTTCTAATCCAATAAGATGAATCAATGAGGTTCTCTTTTTCAAGAAATGTAACAGGTTGTCATTTAATCAATTAATTGTAAGATCTGAACTGTTCATTTTCTGAGCCCTTTATTTTAAGCTAACTTTTCTGGTTTAAAATTTTTTTATATAATCAAATAAACACTTGAAAAAAAAAAAAACGGACTGGAAAATGTGTCACTGAGTACTATGGTCAGAAGCTCCTTACTTGCTTCCTGTTAAGGTCATGGTGCTCTGAAAACTCTTTTTGTTGTTGTCATTCAAATTAACTAACGCTCTTTTTCTTCTTAAACCTTTGGCAATGGTATTGTTATGCTATATTACATCTTACATTTTTACAAATACAGGAATTGCAAAGACCACACATTCTGGAAAATATTTAATACAAGTCAAGTTAAATAATTGTAAAGGCAGTTAATGAAATGAATAACCAATGACCGCCTATTATTTATTCCTTGAGAAAATGTTTACATACATCAACTTACATATTAGAAAAGGATCTTTTTCAAAGCACATGAAATATTTTTGAATAAATAAAATATAAAGATGACTGTCTTTGAAACACTGCTAAAATATGTCAAAATAGTTAAAGAATGTTTGAGATAAAAGTATGCTATTGAATAGAACAGTAGTGAATAAAAACTAGAATTTAGTTGTGGAGTGAGGAACTGAGAGAGAAAAATATACAGTTATGTGCTGCATAATGACATTTTGGTCAATGATGAGCTGCATATATGATGATTGTCCCATAAAATTATAATGGAGCTGAAAAAATCCTATTACCTAGCAAAACTATAGCCTTAGTAAAGTTGTAGTATAATGAGTTAATTGTTTGTGTTGATGCTGATGTAAACAAACCTACTGAGCTGACAGTCATATAAAAGTATAGCAATACAATTATGTACAGTACATAACCCTTGATAATAATAAACTTTGTTACTGGCTTATGCACTTACTATACTATACATTTTGTTGTTATTTTAGTGTATACTCCTATTTATATAACAATGGTTATTGGTAGAATAGCCTCATGCAGGTTCTTCAGGAAGTATTCTAGAAGAAGGCATTGTTATCATAAGAGATGAGAGCTCCATGCCTGTTATTGCCCCTGAAGACTTTCCAGTGAGACAAGGTATGGGGATGGAAGACAGTGACATCAATAATTCTGCTCCTGTGTAGGCTAATATGTGTGTTTTTACTTTCATCTCTAAGAAGAAAAGTTTTAAAAAGTAAAAAATTTAAAGATTAAAGATTTTAAAATTAGAGAAAAATCATATGAAATAAAGATACAAAGAAAGAAAATATTTTTTTGTACAGCTATACAATGTGCTTGTATTTTAACCTAAGAGTTCCTATAGGGGCTGAAATGTTTTTTAAAAAGATAAACAATTTATAGACCAAAAAAGTTACAGTAAACTAAGGTTAACTTATTAAAGAAATAATTTTTAAAATAAATGTAGTGCAGCCTAATATAAGTGTAGTGTTTATAAAGTCTACAGTAGTGTATACTAATGTCCTGGTTCTTCACATTCACTCACCACTCACTCACTGACTCATCCAGAGCAACTTCCAGTTCTTTCACAGCTCCATTCATAAGTGCCTTATGTAGATATACCAATTTTTATATTTTATACAATATTTTACTGTACTTTTTCTATGTTGAGATACACAAATACTGTTGCGTTAAATGGCCTACAGTAGTCATTATAGTAACATGCTTTGCAGATTTGTAGCCTAGGCATAATAGGCTATATCATACAGCCTAGATATGTGGTAGGCTATAACATCTAGGTTTGTGTAAGTATAGTTTTATGGTATTTGCAAGATGATAAAATTGTATACACTTTCAAGAATGTATTCACATCATTAAGCAACGCATGTTTGTAGTTGCTTCAGATATTTCTTCTGCTTCTTTCTCTTTTTCTTCTTTTTCTGGTATTCCCACTATGTGCATGTTACGACTTTTGTTGTCCCACAGTTTGGGGATTTTCTGTTCCGATTTTTTCATTCTTTTTTCTCTTTTTTTTTTTTTTTTTTTCCAGTTTTGGAAGTTCTGTTGACATATCCTCAAACCCAGAGATTCTTTTCTCAGTCATGGCCAGTCTATTAATGAACCCATCAAAAGCATTCTTCTTTCTGTTATAATGTTTTTGATCTCTTGCATTTTTTTTTATTCTTAGAGTTTCCATTCCTATTTATATGACTCATCTGTTCTTGCAGGTTGTCTACTTATTCCATGAGATCCCTTAGCATATTAGTCATAGTTGTTTTATATCTATGGTCTGAAAATTCCAACATCTCTGCCATAGCTGGGTCTGATTCTGATGCTTGTTCTGCCTTGCTTCAAACTGTGGTTTTTGCCTTTGAGTATGCCTTGTAATTTTTTGTCAAAAGATAGACAGGATGTATTGGGTAAAAGTAACACTGAACAGACCTTTAGTGATGTAGTGGTAAGGTATGCAGGGAAGGGAAGCATTCTTTGAGTCTTTGAGTGAGCCTGTGCCCCTTAGCTATGAATTTCACAAGCGCTCTTAGCTTGTTTTCGTACTGCAGGATTGCTACAGGGGACTGGAGTTGGGTATTTCTCTTTCTCCATGTTGGTTAGCCTCTAATAAAGCCACAATGATTGCACTCTGGTAAAATAGTTTTTCCCAAGGCCAGGCCTTATTAAGAAGAACTGAATGCTCTGAGGTATTTCAAAAGTGGTTGTTTTCCCCTTCTCCTTCTAGAAGCCTGAGAGGGTTTTGCTCTGATCTTGACAGTGAGACCTTGTAGAGTTCAAACTCATAAAAGTATGACCTCCCTCACTGTATTAGTCTGTTCTCACATAGCTATAAAGAACTACCTGAGACTGGGTTATTTATAAAGAAAAGAGGTTTAATTGGTTCACAGTTCCACAGGCTATACAGGAAGCATGGCTGCGGAGGCCTCAGGAAACACAATTATGGCAGAAGGCAAAGGAGAAGCAGGTATGTCCTCACTGGGCCAGAGCAGAAGAAACGGTGAGAGATGGGAGAGGTGCTACACACTTTTAAATTGTGAGATTTCATAATAGCTAACTCACTCACTATCACAAGAACAGCGCCAAAGGGGAAATTGGCCCCCATGATCCAATCATTTCCCACCAGGCCCCACTTACAACTTTGGAGATTACCATTTGACATGAGACTTGGGTGGGGACACAGACCCAAACCATATCACCCCCCTTCCCATGACTGGGTCCTTCTGGAGCACTTATCTCCCAGGCGCTCTCTACTTTAGGCTTCCAGCAACTTACCAATTACAGTTCAGGTTTTCCTATCCCAGTACTAGTTCTAGGGGAAGATTCTGCTTATGGTCATTAAGTTGTGATTTTCTCTTTGTGCCTGTCTATCTTGCTAATTTTGGGGGGTAGTGGTTTGCTCTGTAATCATACTTCTCTGATGGATCTAAAATGCGCTGTTGATTTCTTTAGTCTGTTCAGCTTTTTATATGTTAGGATGCAGTAATGACTTGTAAGCTCCCTATGTGCCAGAACAGAACCTGGAAATTCTAAATCTGTAAGTATTTTTTTTCTTACATTTGACTTTGTAATAGAATTTAACTAGTCTCTTGATATTAGCTGGATATTCCATCATCCTTTTTGCATCTTCTGTTTGCTGTTAACAATTTTATAAGGAGTGATAAGTAGTAAGTATGCATTCCTTAACTATTTGGTAAAAAGTACCTGCAAAATAGTTGGGACCTGGGGTCTTATGCAATTTTTAAATATTGTTCCAGGTTATATTTCCATATAACTTAAATTATTTGAGGGTTTTTTTTGTGCTCAGCCATCATAAATCATTTTTAGTATCATACACACACACACACACACACACACACACACACAACCTCTGGGGCTTTGCACATGTTATTTCTCTTTTTGCAGTACTCTTCTTTTCATATATTTTGCCAGCTAACTCTTACTATCCATTAGTTTTCTTTGATACTTTGCCTGCAATCAATAGCTTCTACCAGATGGTAGTGGTCATATATTATAGAGAACCATGCCTTACAGAAAGCCTTGACCTCAGTCAGATCAGATTTGTATGCTATATAGAATCCTTCTGTTTTCTCAAGGCTCTTATCACACAATATTGTCATTCCCTGTATACTCATCAGTATGTTCCACTAGTTCTTAATCTCCTTGAAGGCAAGAGTTGTATCACTTCTTGATTCCTACTAGATTGGCATGTATTAAGTCCTTAAAGTATTTGTAAAACAAAACGTTCTATACAACTAACTAGGTTATGGTGTTCAAGGGCAAGTGGTTGTTTTCTCCATACCTTTGCTTGCTATTGGCATTTGTGAAATTTTAATTGTTCAGTGTACACTTTAAGCAGATAACCACTACCATCTGGTGGCAATTACATGAATTACAGTCAATAACTTCAGAGTATGTTTCAGGCCGGTAGTTCTCACTTCAGTGAATAGGAAACCAGACCAGTGGAGAGGTGGGTAACAAATGTGTTTCTCAAGTACTTAAAAGGTCAAAGTTAGCTCTCTATTTTCAAAACATTATGGGCATATTCAGTGATAACTCCATAATCACATATTTTACTTGCAAGCACATGGTTCAAATATTCTTTAAAGATATTTTATTAAACACATTTATTTTGTTGTATTTTTCAACTGTATTGACTTTTTACTTTTTATCATTATGAAATCTCTTTTTTAATCTCTAGTAATTCTCCTTGCCTTAAGTTTTACTTTAATATTAATTGAGCTACACTACTTTCTTTCAATTATTTTTTACACGGTATGTCTTTTTCTATCAATCATTTTACTTTCAACTGATCCTAGTATTTGTAGTTTGTGAGTATCCCTCTACCTGCTTCACTGGCTCCATCTTATGTGTCAGGCAGTCTTCCAGAAGAGGTCATACTTATCTTCTCTAAGGCCATTCAGGACTGTTACTTTGCAATACCAATGGGCCTCTAGTAGAGATCTCTTGTCTTCACCAATGGGTAACATCATGCTCTCCTAGTTTAATACTAAGCTGTGACAGTCAAGGATGTATATACCTTGTGCAAATGGGATGCTCTGTTTGTTCTGCACTCCCTGCTTGTGGCCATGTGGGAAAGGTAACAGTGTGGTCAGCATTGAGAGACATCAAATTCTAGGAACGCAGTGACTATAATCTACTGTATCATGAAGAATATGTAGGTGGAAGATGTGTAGTTTATACTATAAAATTCCAATAGGACACTTAACATGACTAGAAAATAATTGTTCATATTTTTCTGAATACTCTGGAAAATTGCCAGTAATGCTTAACTCTAACTTTTAGAGAGCCACTGAATACTAGCATTCATTTGCAGCATAATGAATGATGCGCCATCGTAAGTAGCAATGTGACCAGCATTAAGTCAATGGTATTAAGATTTTGCAGGGGCAAGAAACTGTTTTAATACAAACAGGTCCCAAAAAGCCACAACATTGTGGTTAATAACAATAATGTCCTCTATTTTCTGAAGGTGGGAAATATGAAATTAGCCTGTATGGTCATTTGACAACTCACACAAAATACTTAGGGAGCCTGAACAGAAGAAGATGGTGTTTGGAGACCACAAAAAACAATCATGTGCACTAACTGGATAATAAATAAGTTGATAAGTGCCTAATTTTTTTCCACTATTAAAAACCATCTTTATGATAAGTCTCTATGCCTAATATAAACCCATGAGTATTATAAGGCATTTTAAAATCATGTTGCAGATATAGAAAGGACCCTGTATCAAATATTTGCCTGTTGTCCTGCTGACCCTAGAGGTGGCCCTGTTTCTACGCATCTCTAATTAGACAGTAGGGAACTTGTTTAGAAAAAGGATTATAGAGGTGAAACACACCTAACTAGTCAAGATATAATTAAACGGCATACATTGGAAATTGTCCTAAGAGTGAGAGCTGTGATGTATACACACACTGATGATCCATAAATTAAAGCAAAGTACAAATTAGAACTTTAGCAAAGGGACAGCTTGAGCACAGACCTCTGGTTTCCATATCTTTTGAGTTTTCTTTCTAGGGTGATGCAATATAACATTCCAGAAAAGGCAAAACTATGAGGATGAAAAATGATTCATAAATTACAGTGCCAATCTACCCTATCCAAAAAAATAGTCTGGATTAAAAGAAAATAGAAACAGAACAGAGATTTCAAAGTAGGTGGTGACCAAAAGAAGACACAAATTTTATAAGCCTTCAATTAGTCTATCTACCTGCCTACCCATCCATCTAAAATAACTATATTTTTGAAATAAACTTTAAGAAATTTTTAAATATTCAAGAGTCAATATTTAAAAAAATTGATAGAAGCCTGAAATAAAAATTTTACATTGTCCCAACAAAACACAACATGGTTGGTTAATGTGAGTGTTGAAATTGATAAAATTCATATTAGATAATATTAAAATCATAAAAAGGAATCAGATCTCTTTTTTGTTAACGTGGAGGAAACAGAGGATATATTTTAAATAAGAAAAGCACCCTGTTTTATGGCTGGACCCATGGAGGATGTAAAAGAGAAGAAGAAGGTTCCTGCTGTGCCAGAAACCCTTAAGAAAAAGCAAAGGGATTTCACAGAGCTGAAGATCAAGCACCTGATAAAGAAGTTTGCCCAAAAGATGCTTCAAAAGGCAAGGGGGAAGCTTATCTGTGAAAAAAGAGAAGCATTATCACAAGGAATATAGGCAGATGTACAGCACAGAAATTCGAATAGGTAGGATGGCAAGAAAAGGTGCAACTTCTACCAACCTGCAGAACCCAAAACAATGTTGTCAGGATCAGAGGTATGAATGGTGTGAGCCCAAATGTCCGAAAGGTGTTGCAGCTTCTTCACCTTCATCAAATCTTCAATGGAACCTTTATGAAGTTCAACAAGGTTCATTTAACATTCTGAGGACTGTAAAACCATATATTGCATGGGGGTACCCAAATCTGAAGTCAGTAAATGAACTAATCTACAAGGATGGTTATTGCAAAATCAATAAGAAGCAAATTGCTTTGACAGGTAACACTTTGATTGCTCGATCTCTTGCTAAGTATGGCATCATCTTCACGGAGGAACTGATTCATGAGATCTATACTGTTGGAAAATGCTTTAAGAAGCAAACGACTTCCTGTGGGCCTTGAAATTATCCTCTCCATGAGGTGGAATTAAAACAAGACGACCTATTTTGTAGAAGGTGATGATCCTGGCAACAGGGAGCAACAGATCAACAGGCTTATCAGAAGAATGAACTACGGTGTCTACCATGATGATTTTTCTAATGTGGTAAGTTAATAAACAGTATCTGCTCTCAGATTTAAAAAAAAAAAAAAAAAAAAAAGCAAGTGAGAAAAAAAGATCCATTTTTGTTAAAACAAACAAACCAAAAGTCTGTATATGTATATATACTTATACAATTTTGTATGGGCATGGGCTAAAAGAAAATATAAAGGCTACTAACAATGATTTAATTATGATCTTATGGAAAGAAGAAAGTAATTAGGGAAAGTAATAAATTGGTTATATTTCTTTGCATTATTTTCCTCATTACAGTGGTTGTGTAATGCTGAATTAACATTTCAATGAGAAAAGTGTTAATTAACAAATGGATATTTATTACTGTAGAACAGCATTCTAAATCATTTGTTGGCATCTGCAGGTATTCTAGAGTGGAGACTTGAAGGCATACATGAAATCTGTCCTCAAGAAGCTGTCAATTATTTTTCTACTTCTGTTAAAGACAGACTAGGTTGATGCAGATAGACCAATCTTCTAGACATATTTAGGTTTAGGAAAGTTATAAACATCAAGGACTAAAGGAAAACACACTGAGGTGCGCCCAACATTTAAGCATTTTTTCCTCTTGAGGCATTTGCCAATTAACATGTAGTATCTGGTAGAATGGAAAGGTGGTAAACAAATGATAGCTTAACGCCTGAGAAACTGGGCAGAGCTTCTGGCCATTTTATGAGGGTGATGGGACAAAATAATTGTTCAAAGTGAACAAGGAGAATTTTGGGCAAACAACTCAGGATTTCAGTTAAAAACCTTGGGCCAGGCGCAGTGGCTCACGTCTGTAATCCCAGCACTTTGGAAGGCTGAGGTGGGCAGATTACGAGGTCAGGATATCAAGACTATCTTGGTTAATACCCGGTGAAACTCTGTCTCTACTAAAAATACAAAAAAATTAGCCAGGCGTGGTGGCCGGCGCCTGTAGTCCCAGCTACTCAGGAGGCCGAGGCAGGAGAATGGCATAAACCCGGGAGGTGATGCTTGCAGTGAGCCGAGATCATGCCACTGCATTCCAGCCTGGGAGACAGAGCAAGACTCTGTCTCAAAAAAAAAAAAAAGAAAAAGAAAAAAAAAAACAGAGAAAAGAAAAAGGAAACCTTAAAGAACTACAACTTAGGAATATGAGTGAAAGACATAAGCCATCCTTCACAACTCACAAAATTTACATAATGCTAGGGTTAACTGTTAAGTGATTAATCCCTAAGCTAGCCTGCCAGAAGCAAAATTACACCCTCTTTAGAAGAATATAATATCATCCATAGCAAGAAAACATTTTTCATACACAATGTTTGGCATTAAATAAAAGTTACTATAGATAACAGAAAAGAAAATACATTTTTAAACATGAAGCACAAAATTCTAGAATATAGAAACAGAATATTAAAATCAAGTTGTCATGAAATTGTAGAACAACATATAACACATCAGAAGAAAACTAGAAACAATTTATTAAAAAGTAAATAGAAATACTAGTTATAAAAAATACAATAACATAAATTAAAAAATCAAAACAGAAACTTAATAGGAAGAAGATACAGTTGAGGATTGGATTTCTTTAAGTCACAGAATGGATTCAGTTTTGGTAAATAATCCTGATGCTGGGGACATAATGGAAGCCTCAGAAATCTCAAAAGCTTGAAATCAAACAGAGTATATTATTTTAAAACAGTGAAGTTAAACTAGAATTAACAAAGATAACTAAAAATATCTAAATAGTTGGGAATTGTGCGTTACACTATTAAATATACCATGGGTCAAAAAGAAACAAGGACTGTAACTACCAATGAGTTCAGCTTGCCTGCTGCCTAGACAGAGCTGATTTATCAAGACAAGGGAGTTGCAACAAAAGAGCAATTCACACAGAGCCAGCTGTGCAGGAGACCAGAGGTTTTTATTACTCAAATCAGTCTCCTCGAGCATTCAAACATCAGAGTTTTTAAAGATAATTTGGTGGGTTGGGACTCGGGGAAGTGGGGAGTACTGATTGGTCAGGTTGGAGATGGAATCACAGAGGGGTTGAAGTGAGATTTTCTTGCTGACTTTTTGTTCCTGGGTGGGATGATACAAGTGTTTGAGCCAGATTTTAGGTCTAGGTGGTGTCAGCTGATCCATCTAGTGCAGGGTCTGCAAAATATCTGATGCATTGATCTCAGGTTTTACAATAATGATGTGATCCCCAGGAACAATTTGGGAGGTTTGGACTCCTGCAGCCAGAGGCTGCATGACCCCTAAACTGTAAATTCTAATCTTGTAGCTAATGTGTTAGTCCTGCAAAGGAAGATGGGTCCCCATGCAAGAAGGGGATCTTTTTGGGAAAGGGTTATTATCGATTTTATTTCAGAGTTGAACCATAAACTAAATTCCTTCCCAAGGTTAGTTTGGCCTATGCCCAGGAATGAACAAGGGCAGCTTAAAAGTTTGGAAGCAAGATGGAGTAGATTAGGTCTGATCTCTTTCACTGTCATAATTTCCTCAGCTAAAATTTTTGCAAAGACAGTTTCCAGACAATTAGAGAACATTTAAAATTGGATGGCTATGTAAATACAGCTTACAAATATTTATGGAATACAGCTATAATCACCAAAAGGGGAAAGCTATAATCATGCTTTCAGTGAAATTTATAAAGAGATACATTAGAAAAAAAAGAAAAACTAAAAAGTCAATTATTTTATTATCCATCTGAAGAAGTTAGAAAAAATAATTAAACCAAAGAAAATAGAAGTAACAAAATGATAAATAACAGAAAATAATAAAATAGACGATAAGTACAAAACCAGAGAAAAACCTCAAAGCCAAAAGTTGGTTGTTTGAAAAAAGTGATAAAGTTGCTAAATTCCTAGAATTATCAATTAATGGAAAAAATAGAGAAGGAACAAAATATCAATATTGCAAATATAAAAGGAGATCGCAGAATAGATCATGCAGACATTGCAAACATTATAGCACAATACTGTGCACAACTTTATAATACATTTCCACATATAGATGAAAAGAACAAATGTTTTTGAAAAACACAAATTGCCAAAACTGACAAAAGAGGAAAGAGAACTCAGTAGTCATATATATACATACATACATATATATAAATTAACATTTTTTTGACTAAGGAAACACCAGGTCTAAGAGATTTAAAAAAAAAAAAAAAGGGTTAGTGTTGAGACAGAGTCTTGCCCTGTTGCCGAGGCTGGAATGCCGTGGCATAATCTCAGCTCACTACAACCTCCACCTCCCAGGTTCACATGATTCTCCTACCTCAGCCTCCCTAGTAGCTGAGATTACAGGCATGCACCACCACACCTGGCTAATTTTTGTATTTTTAGTAGAGACAGGGTTTCACCATATTGGCCAGACTGGTATCGAACTCCTGACCCTGTGATCTGCCTGCTTCAGCCTCCCAAAGTGCTAGATTACAGGTGTGAGCTACCGTGCCCGGCCAATAACACTAGTCTTAATAAAACTATTCTGGAAGATTGAAAAGGAGGAAACTCCTCCCAACTCATTTCACAAGGCCACAAAAACCACATATAATAAATGTAAGATGAAGCTAATAAGAAGGAAAAATTCTAAGCTAAATTCTCTAAACACAGGTGAAACTTTTCTAAATATTTCCAGATACCAAAGGCCAAGTCAAGTAAAATGTAAAAAAAAAATTATAAGAATAAAAGAGTAGTAAACAGTTTGAAAATCATGTAATTCACTTTGTTTTTTAGCAGAACAAAGGGAAAAATTAAGTGATATTTGTAATATATGCAAAATACATTTGATAAAATCAACACCTACTCATGGTTGGGGGTAAAAAGCCCTCTTAGTTAACCAGGACCAAAAGGGTTTTTTTTTTTTTTTTTTTTTTTTTTGAGATGGTGTCTCGCTCTGCTGCCCAGGCTGGACTGGACTGTAGTGGCGTGATCTTGGCTCACTACAACCTCCGTCTCCAGGATTCAAGCGATTCTCCTGCCTCAGCCTCCTAAGTAGCTGTGATTACAGGCATGCATAACCATGCCCAGCTAATTTTTGTATTTTTAGTAGAGATGGGGTTTCACCATGTTGGCCAGACTGGTCTTGAACTCCTGACCTCAAGTGATCTGCCTTCTTTGGCTTCCCAAAGTGCTGGGATTACAAACGTGAGCCACCACACCTGTCCTTGAAGAGTATTTTGTTAATATAGTAAAGACTTTCTATAAGAACCTGGAGCAAACATCATGCTTTCCACATTGAGATTGGAATGATTATATTCTATTACCATCTGTACTTCATAGTGTACAGGAAAAACCTAGACAGTGTAATAATAACAAAAAAATAAAAATTTTGAGAATTAAATAAAAATGCTTTCCTTGCTGAAAGCATGGTTATGTATGCAAAAATTAAAACTAAATGAATATAGAAATAATTCAAGTGTCCACTGATGGATGAATGGATAAAAAAAATGCAGTACATACATACAGTGGAATATCATTTAGTCTTAAACAGAAAGGAAATTCAGACACAGTCTACAACATGTATAAACCTTAATTACAGTACAGTAAGTGAAGTAAAACAGTCACAAAAAGAAGAGTACTCTAGAGTTCCATTTATATAAGATACCTAGAATAGTGAAACTCATAGAGAAAGTACAATGGTGGTTGCCAGGTGGTAGGAGGGAAGGAAACATGGAAAGTTTCCATTTCATTGGTACAGAGTTTTAGTTTTCCAAGATGAAAAGACTTCTGGAGATTAGTTTCACAACAACGTGAATGTATTTATGTGAATTGTACATGTTAAAAGGGTTAAGATAATGAATTTTGTATATTGTGTATTTTATAACAATTAAAAAATGTGTAGTTAAACTAGAAATAATAAGTGAATTTAGCAAAGTCACTTGAATTTTATATGTCACCACTATGACCAAAAAAACCCAAATACCAAATCTAACAAATGTCGTGCAATACTTTTATAAGAAAGACTTTAAAACGCCAGTGAAATAAGTTCAAAAAGAACCTATAAAGTCAGGGGGTTCCAGTTCAACATGGCTAACTAGAAGCAGCTAGTGCATCTCTCCCTCACAGAGAGGAAACAAAGTAGCAAGTTAATACAAATTCCTCAAGTGGATTGTGTAATAGATCATGCTGGGATTCACCAGGTTCAGTGACAGGACCCACAGAGAACAGAGAGGAGCAAAGCCAGGAATCCAGGTAGCTGCCCACCTGGGACCAGTGTGGAGCCAGGGGAAGCTCCTGAATGTGGGGAAAGAGTGAGTGACTGAGTGTCCCCTGTGGATCCATACTTCAACCGCAGACTGTCAATCCTGAGAACAGGACAGTCATCTCCATATCCCCCACCAGGGCCTCCAGAGTGACACAGAGAACCATTTGGAGTCCCTACAGAGGTGTCTCTCAAGCCACATGCAACCCCATCAGTCTCTGATCCCTAAACAGCCTGGTGCCACCTATCACTGCCCCCTTAGAAGAGAAGCAAGGGACTTTTGTATGTCTGAAGGATAGATGCCACAGCTGCGGTACTGAAGAGTGTGGCCAGACTCCATACCACATGATGCCCTCCCTCCACCGTTCCTCCCAGATGGGACTCATTGGCTTGGGCCCCCATCGTAGCTACCTTGACCTGCCTGATCATTGTTGTCATATCTCTGCATTCCTCTGGCACCAAACTCTATGATATGGGTTGGCTGTGTCCCCGCCCAAATCTCATATTGAATTGTAGTTCCCAAATCTCATCTTGCATTATAGTTCCCCACATGTCATGGGAGGGATCTGGAGGGAGGTAATTGAATCATGGGGGCAGTTTCCTCCATGCTCTTCTCATGATAGTGAATTCTCATGAGATCTGATTGTTTTATAAAGGGTAGTTCCCCTGCATACACTCTCTTGCCTGCCACCATATAAGATGTGTCTTTGCTCCTCTCCTTTGCCTTCTGCCATAATTGTGAGTCCTCCCCAGCCATGTGGAACTGTGAGTCCATTAAACCTCTTTCTTTATAAATTACACAGTCTCAGGTATTTCTTCATAGCCGTATGAAAACGGACTAATAGAGTAAATTAGTACCACTAAAGTGTAGTACTGCTATAAGGATACCTGAAAACGTGGAAGCGACTTTGGAACTGGGTAACACGCAAAGATTGGGAACATTTGGAGGGCTCAGAAGAAGAGAGAAAAATGTGGAAAAGTTTGGAACTTCCTAGAGATTTGTTGAATGGCTTTGACCAAAATGCTGATAGTAATATGGAAGATGAAGTCCAGGATGATGTGGTCTCAGATGGAAATGAGGAACTTGTTGGGAATCAGAGCAAAGGTGCCTCTTGTTATGTTTTCGCAAAGAGACTGTCAGCATGTTGCCCCTGCCCTAGGGATCTGTGGAACTTTGAACTTGAGAGAGATGATTTAGGATATCTGGCAAAAGAAATTTCTAAGCAGCAAAACATTCAAGAGGAAGCAGAACATAAAAGCTTAGAAAATTTGCAGCCTGACAATGCAGTAGAAAATAAAAACCTTTTCTGAAGAGAAATTCAATCTGGCTGTGGAAATTTGCATAAGTAACAAGCAGCCAAATGTTAATCACCAAGACAATGGTGAAAATGTCTCCAGGGCATGTCAGAGAACTTCACAACAGCCCTTCCCATCACAGACCTAAAAAGCCTGGGAAAGAAAAATGGTTTTGAAGGCCGGGCCCAGAGCCTTCCTGCTCCATGCATTCTGGGGACATAATGTCCTGTGTCCCAGCTGCTTCAGCTCTAGCCATGGCTAAAAAGGGCCAAGGTACAGCTCAGTCTGTAGCTTCAGAGGGTGCAAGCCCCAAGCCTTGACAGCTTCCACATGGTGTTGAGCCTGCAGGTGCACAGAAATCGAGAATTGAGGTTTGGGAACATCCTCCTAGATTTCAGATGATATATGGAAACACCTGGATGTCCAAACAGAGGTGTGCTGCAGGGGTGGAGCCCTCATGGAGAACCTCTACTAGGGCAGTGCAGAAGGGAAATGTGGGGTTGGTGCCCCCACACAGAGTCCCCACTGGGGTACTGCCTAGTACAGCTGTGAGAAGAGCGATACCATCCTCCAAAGCCCCTAGAATGGTAGATCCATCAATAGTTTGTACCGTGTGCCTGGAAAAGGCACAGGCACTCAACACCAGCTGATGAAAGCAGTTGGGGAGAGGGGCTGTACCCTGCAAAGCCACAGAGGTGGAGCTGCCTAAGGCTGTGGGAGCTCACCTCTTGCATTAGCATGACCTGGATATAAGACCTGGAGTCAAAGGAGATCATTTTGGAACTTTAAGGTTTAATGACTGCCTATTGGATTTCAGACTTGCATGGTGCCTGTAAGACCCTTTGTTTTGGCCAATTTCTCCGATTAGGAATGACTATTTACCCAATGCCTATAACCCCATTGGTATCTAGGAAGTAATGAACTTGTTTTTGATTTTACTGGCTCCTGGGTGGAAAGGACTTGCCTTGTCTCAGATGAGACTTTGGACTTGGAATTTTGAGTTACTGCTAGAACGAGTTAAGATTTTGAGGGATTGCTGAGAAGACAAGACTGTGTTTTGAAATGTGAGGACATGAGATTTAGGAGGAGCTGGGGAAGAATGATACGGTTTGGCTGTGTCCCCACCCAAATCTCATTTTGAATTGTAGTTCCCATAATCCCCATGTGTTGTGGGAGGGACCCAGGGGGAGGTAATTGAATCATGGGGGCAGTTATCTCCATGCTCTTCTCTTAATAGTGAGTTCTCATAAAATCTGATGGTTTTATAAAGAGGGCAGTTCCCCTGCACATGCTCTCTTGCCTGCCGCTGTGTAAGATATGCCTTTGCTCTTCGTCTTCTGCCATGATTGTGATGCCTCCCCAGTGACTCCATTAAGCCTCTTTTTCTTTATAAATTACTCAGCCTTGTGTATTTCTTCACAGCAGTATAAAAATGGACTAATACACTCCCAAAAGTAGCTGACAAGTCCTTTACAATTTTACAATTGCCATTGCCAGTGCCCCCAGCTCTACTGCCCGCAGACACCCTCCTGCATGGGAAACCACAGCTAAGATACAGAGGCGCAGTGTGCAGGCTGCACACCCAACAACTCTCTAACTCTGTTACTTCCTGACAAATGGGGCTCACTGAATCTGGCCTCAAACACATGCTTCCCACTCCCACTTGATAAGTGTGGTAGCAGCTTTTTTCCTTTGAGTGCATTATTTCCAGAGGTAGCCGACAGGCCCTCTGCCATCACCACTACTGCTGCCCCTATCCCTATTGCCCGCAGGCACCTTCCAGCAGTGGACACCACAGCTGAGCTATGGAAGACCAGTGGGCTGGCTGTGCACCCAACTCCCTGCCTCTGCTGCTCCATGCCAAATAGAGTTTGCTGGCTTCTGACCCCCAACTCCTGCCTGAAGACTACAGCCAAAGCTCAGTTTCTCCAAGAGCCCAATTCCGTGAGGCCAGTAACAAGCTTTTTCCAGTTGCCACTACCAATGCATGTGCCCCTACCATACCCAGGCCAACACCAGAGTGAGGAGGCTTGACACCTTTGTATGTCCCCAACAGTGAAATCCAGTGCCACTTGTGTGAGAGAAAGTGTGAGCATGCTACCCACTCCACAGCCACTAGTCCCCATTGCCCCAGCTGAAGGGTCCTGTCCTCTCTAATGAAAGGGTCACAGCACAACTGCCCTGTCCTCACCTCAACATTTCTGCTTTGGCCCAAAGCTCTTCTGTATACTCAATCCCCATGGTCTTACAATCTTTCCTTGGGCTCCCATCACCTAAATATTCTGCCTGTCTCCCCCTGAGTTATGCTGGTGGGGACCAACCTGTCCTTATCATAGCAACCATCTGAACCCTGGTCTAGCCCAACCCAAGTGCTCCCCTTCAAGACTCATGCACACTTTCCAGGGGGCCATCTAGGGGCTTGGGAACTGAGGAACTACCCAGCCCAATCCAACACTGCTGGCACCTAACCCTTTTCCCCAGGCCCTGAAGTCAGTGGACCTAACCCACCAATACCACCTCAACTAATACTCACCCCACAGGACTGAAAGGTGGAGCCTCCCCTCTCCATACATATCAACAGCGTTACTACACCAGAGAACAGGCAAACCATACAGCTATCTGAATTGAGCTGAGTGAAGAGGTTTGGTCCTGAAACCACTCCCATGAAAAGTTTTAAGAGAGGCATTTCTCCTGGCTCTCAATCACATTGTAGGCTAGGGGTAGGTTACAGTGTGCATCTGAACTAGGAGTCACAAGCTCCAGGAGTGTGATAGGGAAAAAGATCACATTCCTCCCTATCTAGGATGTGGAGCCAGTGAATTTCCCTCATCCTCTGCAGAGGCCTCAATGCATTTCACCGGGTGCTCCCCCATCACCATAGTCAGGGCTAGTGTCTGTGATCACCAGTGAGATATCCATGGGCAAGCCATGGGATCCAGCTCTGCTCAGCTATGTACCCTGCCCTCACAGAATGGGAAGCTTAGGTTACCGGGCACCGCACTGTCCAACCCATCTTCTGAAAAGACAGAGATCACAGTAAACAATGATCAAGTACACACCTATCTGCTTTTGCTGCCTCTGGTTTTTACCCATACACGCCATCTACTGGCCTATAGGTCAAATCACACAATGCAATGTAAAATCTACTCCTAGGGTTATAGAAGCAAAGCCAAAAGACCGTACCCAAAATACTCTACAGTCACAAATCCTAAGAGGGAGAGAGGGAAAAGGAAAAAAAAAAAATAGAAAAAAATAGAGAAAAAAAAATCCTATCCGTGTAAAAACAATTGCAAAAATTAGAAGTAGCCTTTCCAGTTGAGAAGAAACCAGCACAAGGCTTTCCAGCAGCATAAAAAACCTGAATGTTGTGACATCACCACAGGATCATACTAGCTCTCTAATAATGAAATCTAACCAAAATGAAAACTCAGAAATAGCAGATAAAGAATTCAAAGCATGGATTGCAAGGAAGGTCATGGGATCCAAGACAAGGTTGAAAATAAATACAAAGAAATTACTACAGCAATTCAGGAAATAAAGGAAGACAAAAACATATTTACAAAGTTAATCAGAACTTTCAGAATTAAAAAAATTACCTAAGGAATTCGAAATACAATTGAAAGCTTTAACAATAGACTAGACCAAGAATAAGAAAGAGCTTGAAGAACAGCCTTTTGAACTAACCCAGTAAAGACAAAAATCAAGACAACAAAACTTAAAAAATGAACAAAGCCTTTGAGAAATATGGGATTATGTAAAGCAACCAAACCTATGAATAACTGGAGTATCAGAGAGAAAAAGAAAAAGTAAATGACCTGGAAAACATACTTGAAAGAATAATTTGAGAAATTTGCCCTAATCTTGCTAGTGAGGTAAAATCATCCAGATACAAGAAATCTTGAGGAAGTCTATGAGAAACAAGACAAATATCAGCAAGGCATATAATCATCAGACTATGCAAGGTCAAACACTAAAGAAAAAAGTCTTAAAGGCAGCTAGAGAAAAGGGTCAAAAACTAGTCAGACTAAAAGCAAACTTATCAGCAGAAATCCTACAAGCCAGAAGAGATTGGGGACCTATTTTTAGCCTCCTTAAACAAACAAACAAAAACAGCCAAGAATTTTATAACCTGCCACCAAACCAAGCCTCATAAGTTAAGGAGAAATACATCTTTCCCAGACAGCAATTGCTAAGAGAATTCATCATGCTAAACTGGTCCTACGATTTAACTAAAAGGAGCTCTAAATATGAAAATGAAAGTATAATAGACATCACAAAAGTACACATAAACACAAAGCTCACAGATCCTGTAAAACAACTACACAATCGAAACTCCCAAACAACTAGCTAGCAATACTATGTCAAGAACAAAGTATTGTATATTCTTATTAACCTTGAAGGTAAATGGCCTAAATGTCCCACTGACAATGTATAGAGTTGCAAATTGGATTAATAAAAGAAGACACAATCCTCTGGTGTCTACAAGAAACCCACCTACCGGCTAAAAACACATTCCTACTCAAAGTAAAAAGGTGGAAAAATATGTATTAGGCAAATGGAAAAGAAAAGTAAGCAGGAATAGCTATTCTCAGATCAGATCAAACAGACTTTAAACCAACAAAAGTACACAGAAGGACATTATATAATGATAAACAGTTCAAGACGATTTAACTATCTTAAATACTACTTCATCTAAAAAAAATAGATTGATAGCAGTACAATAATAGTGGAGGATTTCAACACCCCACTGACATCATTAGCCAGGTCACTGAAAACGAAAATCAACAAAGAAACTCTGAACTTAAACTGAACTTTAGACCAAATGGGCCTGTTTGATATCTATAAAACATTTTACCTAGGAACTGCAGAATATATACGATATGAGATATATATATATAATATATAATCATATATATTGATATGTTCTGCAGAATATATGTAAGGTATATATATCTTATCAATACATGGAATATTCTCTAAAATAGATCATATGCTTGGGTATAAGGCACATCTCAATAAATTAGAAAAAAGTATATCATCTATGTTCTTGGACTACAGCGGAATAAAATTAGAAACCAATACCAAGAGGAACTCTCATAAATACACAAGTCCACAGAAACTAAACAACTTTCTCCTGAACAACTTTTGAGTAAACAATGAAATAAAGGCAGAAATCAAAAAACTCCTTGAAAACAGAGACACAAAATACCAAAACCTCTGAGACAGCAAAAAATGCTTAGAGGAAAGCTCATAGCATTAATGTCTACATCAAAAAGATAGAAAGATCTCAAATTAACAACTTAACATGACACCATAAGGAACTAGGAAAATAAAGGACAAACCAAACCCAAAGATTGCAGAGGATAAGAAATAACAAATATTAGAGCAGAATTAAATGATATTGAGGCAAAACGAATGATACAAAGGATCAATGAAAAGAACAATTGGTTCTTTGAAAAGACAAACAATATTGACAGATGGCTAGCTAGACTAAGAAAAAGAGACATTTAAATAAGTACAATAAGAAATGATAAAGGCGACATCACAAATGATACCGGAGAAATACAGAAGATCATTAGAAACTACTATGAACACCTGTATGCACACAAAACTACAAAACCTAGAGGAAATTGATAAATTCCTGGGAATTTATGACCTCCCAAGATTAAATCAGGAACAAACAGAAACCCTAAACAGACCAATAATAAGCAATGAAATCAAATCAGTAATAAAAATAAAAATAAAAACTCTCAACCAAAAAAAAAAACTCAAGATCAGATAGATTCACAGCCAAATATTACTAGACATACAAAAATCTGGCACCAATCTAACTGAAAATATTAAAACAAAATCAATGAGGAGGTATTCCATTCTACCTCATTCTATGAATCGAGTATTACTTTAGTACCAAAATTAGGCAAGGACACAACAAAAATGAAAAACTACAGGCCAATATCCATGATAAAAATTCCTACAAAAACCCTCAACAACATATTAGGAAACCAAATCCAACAGTGCATCAAAAAGATAATTCACCATGATCAAATGTCCTTTATTCCAGAGATACAAGGATAGCTCAACATATACAAATCAATAAAGGTGATCTACCACATGAACAGATCTACAGACAAAAACCGTATCATCTCAAAAGATGCTGAAAAAATATTCCATAAAACCTACCATTCCTTCATGATAAAAACCTTCAACAAACTATGCAAAGCTCTAAATAATAAGAGTCACCTATGATGAATCCACAGCCAGTATCACACAGAATGAGGAAAAGTTTAGAGCATTTCTCCTAAGAACTGAAACAAGACAAGGATGCATACTCTCACCACTCCTAGTCAACACAGTACTGGAGTCCTAACCAGAGCTATCAGGCAAGAGCAAGAAATAAAAGATAGCCAACTGGGAAAATAGGAAGTCAAATTATCTGTTTGCTGATAACATGATTCTATACCTTGAAAACCCTAAAAACTCCTCTAGAAGACTCCTAGAGCTGATTAATGACTTCAGAAAAGTTTCAGGATATAAAATCAGTATACAAAAATCAGAAGTATTACTATACAACAATAATGTTCAAGCCAAGAATCAAATTAAAAACTCAATCTCACAATCTCATTTACAATAGCCACACACACACACACACACACACACACACACACACTCCCATGAATACATATAACCAAGGAGATGAAAGCTCTCTACAAGGAAAACTACAAAACACTGATGAAAGAGACTGTAGATGACACAAATAAAAGGAAAAATATCTCATACTCATGGATTGGAAAAATCAGTATTGTTAAAATGACCATGTTACCCAAAGCAATCTACAGATTCAACGCAATTTCTATTAGCCTATCAATGTCATCTTTTGCAGTATAAGAAAAAAATCCTAAAGTTCATATGGAACACCACCACCAAAAACCTACATAGCCAAAGCACTGCTAAGCAAAAAGAACAAATTTGCCAGCATGGGGGCTTACACCTGTAATCCCAGTACTTTGGGAAGTCAAGATGGCAGGATCGCTTGAGGCTAGGAGTTCAAGACCAGCCTGGTCAATATAGCAAGTCCCCATCTCTATTTAAAAAAAAAAAAAGAAAGAAAAAAAGAACAAATTTGAAGGCATCACATTACTTGACTTCAAATTATACTTCAAGGCTACAGTAACTAAAACATCATGGCACTGGTACAAAAATAGACACATAGAGCAATGGAACAAAACAGAGAACCCAGAAATAAAAGCACAGACTACAACCAACTGATTTTAGATAAAGTCAACAAAAATAAATGAGGAAAGGATGCCATATTCAATAAACGGTGAATGAAACTGGACCACTATCTCTCATCACATATAAAAATTAACTCAAAATGGATTAAAAGCCTAAACGAAGACCTCAAAGTTTAAAAATCCTAGAAGAAAACCTGGGAAAATATCTTCTGGACATTGGCCTAGGCAAAGAATTTATGATGAAGACCCCAAAAGCAACTGCAACTAAAACAAAAATAGACAAATGGGATTTAGACTAAAAAGCTTCTGCACAGCAAAAGAAATAACCAACAGAATAAACAACGTACAAACTCAGAAAATATTTATAAATCATGCCTCCAAAAAAGGATCAATACCCAGAATCTTCAAGGCACTCAATCATCTCAATAAGAATAAAATAAACAGCCTATTAAAAACTAGGCAAAGAACATGAAAAGCCATGTCTCAAAAGAAGAAACACAATGACTGAACTAATTTACATTCCTAGCAGCAGTGTATAAGCCTTTCCTTTTCTCTACAACCTCACCAGCATCTGCTATTTTTTGACTTTTTAGTAACAGCCATTCTGACTGGTGTAAGATAATATCTCATTGCGGTTTTGATTTGCATTTCTCCAATGGTGAGGGATGTTGAGAATTTTTTTCACATGCTTGTTCACCACACGTATGTTTTACTTTCAACAGTGTCTGTTTATGTCCTTTGCCCACCTTTTAATGGGGTTGTTTGTTTTTGCTTGTTGATTTAAGTTCCTTATAGATTTTAGATATTAGTTCCTTGTCAGATGCATAGTTTACAAATATTTTCTTCCATTCTGTAGGTTGTTTGTTTACTCTGTTGATAGTTTCTTTTGCTGTGCAGTTCTTTAGTATAATTACGTATCATTTGTCAATTTTTATCTTTGTTCTTTGTTTTCTGATGTCTTTGTCATAAAATATTTTGCCAGTTCCTATGTCCGGAATGGTATTTCCTAGGTCATCTTCAGGGATTTTTATAGTTTTAGGTTTTAAGTCTTTAATCCATCTTGAGTTGATTTTTGTATATGGTTTAAGGAAGGGGTCTAGTTTCAATTTTCTGCATACGGATAGCCAGTTATTCTAGCATCACTTATTGAATAGGGAGTCCATTCTCCATTGCTTATTTTTGTTTACTTTGCCAAAAACAATATGGTTGTAGGTGTGTGGCTTTATATCTGGACTCCCTATTCTGTTTCATTGGTCTTTTGTGTCTGTTTTTGTATGAGTACCATGCTATTTTGGTTACTGCAGCCTTGCAGTAGAGTTTGAGGTTGGGTAATGTGATGCCTCTGACTTTGTTCTTTTTGCTGAGGATTGCCTTGGCTACTTAAGCTCTTTTTTGGTTCCAAGTGAATTTTAAAATAGATTTTTTCTACTTTTTTGAAAGATGTCATTGGTAGTTTGATAAGAATTTCAGTGCATCTATAAATTGCTTTGGGCAGTATGGCCATTTTAATACTGTCGATTCTTCCTATCCTTGAGTGTGGAATGTTTTCCCATTTGTTTGTGTCCTCTCTGATTTCTTTGACCGGAGTTTTGTAACTATCATTGCTGAGATCTTTCACCTCCCTGGTTAGCTGTATTCCTAAGGTATTTTATTTTTATGGCTATTGCATATGGGATTACAGTCTTGATTTTTCTTTCAGATTGGATGGTGTTGGTGAATAGGAATGCTACTGATTTTTGAATATTGATTTTGTATTCTGAAACCCTGCTGAAATTGTTTATTAGATCAAGGAGTTTTTGGGCAGAGTATGGAATTTTCCAGGTATAGAATCATATCATATGCAAACAGGTATGGTGTGATTTCCTCTCTTCCTTTTGGAACCCTTTTCTTTCCCTTGGCTGATTTCTCTGGCAAAGGTTTCCAATACTATGTTGAATAGGAGTGGTGAGATAGGGCATTCTTATCTTGTTCTGGTTTTCAAGGAGAATGCTTCTGGCTTTTGCCCATTCAGTATGATGTTGGCTGTGGGTTTGTCATAGATGGCTCATTATTTTGAAGGATGTTCCTTCAATATCTAGTAAAAGTGACTTTGATTTTACACACAAGAGTGGGATATTTCATCTTGACAGGTATAATTTTAAACAGCAAAGTTTCTAAATCTTTTAGAGAACCGTGTTCTTCAATTAGTAAGAAAGAGATAGTCACCCAAAGAAGGGGGAATGATATATTTTGCAGCTGCAGATGACCAGAGGAAAAGTATTGTTTCCTATTAACATGGCAGCTGGCTTTAACTCTGTCTTTTATGCCAACCTGGTGAATAGCTGGGAGGATTTTTACAGTAAATGTTAATTTTTATTTCCTACACTTCCTAACGACTTTACTATATTTTACTATTATCTATATTCTGTAGGTTATTTGCATCTATTTTGTCTGTACAGTATAAATACTATATAATGGTGTGCTACTGCATATCTCTTCTCAATTCTGCAAACGGTGATATCATGCTGCAAATTTGAAACTGATCATGGTATGCTATTTATACCACACAAACCAGAAAACACTACATATCAAAGATTTACCCCCAGAGAGTTAGTTGTTAAAGATTTACTAGCACATCACTGTTCATAAGGTTATTGTGAGGACTGAGTAAATACATGCAAAATGCTTACAACAGTGTCTAAACCCATAACAAGCACTCAAAAAAAGCATTACTTTTTATTAATAGTACTATGAGAAGGAGGAGAAGGACAAGGAGGAATGAGTAGTAATTAGGAAACACATCTAATAATTTGTTAACTTTAAAAAAGAAGAAACACAAGCAGCCAACAAATACATAAGAAAATGCTCATTACTAATCATCAAATAAATACAAATTTAAACCACCCTGAGATACTATGTTACACCAGTCATAATGGCTTTTATTAAAAAGTGAAAAAACAATAGATGTTTGCGTGTGGATGTGGAGCAAAGGGAACGCTCACACACTGTTAGTGGGCATGTAAATTGGTTCAACCTCTATGGAAAATATTACGGATATCTCAAAGAATGAAATCTAGAACTACCATTCAACCCAGCAACCCTACAGTGTATCTACCCAAAGGAAAGAAATTATATCATCAAAAAGATACCTGCACTCGTATGTTTATTGCAGCACTATTTATAACAGTAAAGTCATGGAACCAAAGTAAGTGCCCACCAACAGTAGACTGAATAAAGAAAATATGGTATATATACACCATGGAATGCTATACAGCCACAGAAAAAAATGAATTCACATACTTTTCAACAACATGGATGGAACTGGAAGCTGTTACCCTAAGTAACACAGAAGCAGAAAATAAAATATCGTATGTCCTCATTTACAACTGGGGGCTAAACAAATAGTTCACAAGGACATAAAAGATGGGAAAAACAGACTCTGCGGACTCTAAAACTGTGAGGGTTGAAAAATGTCCTACTGGATACAATGTACAATATTTGGGTGATGGGTACACTAGAAGCCCAATCCCAGCCATTATGCCTGTAATAAAAATGTAACAAGCACATGTACCCCTGTGAATCTAAAATTAATGGACAAATAAATAAATGTTCTTATTTTGCATGATGCTTCCTTTATAAGCTGTCACAATAATAATTCGTTAAATGTTGAACCTATTCATGCATTATTCCAAATAAGCTTGTTTTTCCTTAGCTTAGCTCTCATAGTTATATATTCTTACTTTTCTATCCTATGTACTTTTTTTTCTACCAATTATTGTTACTCGTCATACAAAATTAAGGTGGTATGCCATAAGATTTCAGGTTCCTAATATCACTTTAACTTTGTATAAAAGTCAACCATTTACAATGTCCTTTTACTCTGAACTCATTTTTAACTTTCTCTGATCTCAGAAAATTGAGTGTCTTTTCCCTTTACAGAGCCTGTCTCTTTGCATACACCCTTTGATTCATTCCCTTCTCACATCCCAGACTTTCATAATTTATCCCTTCTCCTTTACTTTTAATCTCTACATATCTACAAACACAATAGAAACTCTCACAATACCCAATTCTTCAAGCATTTTCTGAAATCTCATCTTTGTGAAACCTAGCTTGACCGCCACCTTATTTAAAATTTTAACCCCTGGATGGGTGGATCACGAGGTCAGAAATTCAAGACCACTCTGGTCAAGACAGTGAAACCCTGGCTCTACTAAAAACACAAAAATTAGCCGGGCGTGGCGGTGGGTGCATGTAATCCCAGCTACTCGGGGGGCTGAGGCAGAGAATTGTTTGAATCCGGGAGGCAGAAGGTTGCAGTGAACGGAGATGGTGCCACTGCATTTGGGCCTGGGCCACAGAGCAAGACTCCATCTCGGGGGGCGGGGGGGGGGAATTAACCCCTCTCCACTTCCGATTATTTTTGTCTACTTTTCTTTATTCTCATTATCACTCATCTCTGAATCATATATATCATACATACAATCTTATATATATAATAGATTATATGTATAATCTTAATTTTTGTCAGCTGGCTGCAGTGGCTCACGCCTGTAATCCCAGCACTTTTGAGAGGCTGAGGCTGGTGGATCACGAGGGTCAGGAGATTGAGACCAGCCTGGCCAACATGGTGAAACCCCGTGTCTACTAAAAGATATGAAAAATTAGCCAGGCGTAGTGGTGCACGCCTGTAGTCCCAGCTACTTGGGAGCCTAAGACAGGGAAATCTCTTGAACCTGGGAGGCAGAGGTTACAGTGAGCCGAGATCCTGTCACTGCATTCCAGTTTGGCAACAGAGTGAGATTCTGTCTCAAAAAAGAAACATTTTTTTTTGCCTTCTCACTTAATATGTAGTAAGCATGCAATAAACATTTGCTGAATTAATGGATAACAGTATTGCTTTTCATTTGTCTCACCTAATGATAGCCTTGTATCTTATCAAGTATTTGAATTTTAATTTGGCTTGATACCCTTTCTTGTATACATCACACAGCTATCATTTACTTGCTGGTATGCATTTGTTTCAACTAAGTTATTATCTGTACAGTAAAATCTGAAAGACAGAATTGAATTCTGGATACTTTTTTCATTTGAATTCAGTACTACATTCTTGTAAATGGTAATAGTTGTGGGAAATTGAGCAAATGCGAGTCCCTTCACCTCTTTGACATTTCTGCTTTCTTATGTTGATCAGCATAAATTGTCTTCTGAAATCAATAGCTGAGAATTTTAAGAATTCATTTGTTTGTGTATTCTCTCTAGAAAAAGTTTTCATATTTGCAAGAAACATTTCTTTCTAAAGTTTTATGACTTTTTTTTTGCAAATACCTTTCTTGTTCTCTAAATTTCACTGCAATCTTCATGGGATAAATGACTCCATTTGTGTAGATCAGATCAGCAAGTACAGTCTATCTCACATAGGGCAACTTTATGGGTGTCCAATCTATGCAGTCATGCAGGGTTCATAATTAGAAGGGCCCTACACTTGGTTTAATGTTTTGCTATCACTGTTGTTATAGTCTTAATTTTTAAACAAAGAGCCCTGCATTTTCATTTTGAAAAGGGCCCCACAAATTATACAGCTGTTTCTGGTTTCAGAACTTGATCATTTCTGAAGCAATGATTCTTGGTGAAAATGGAGAAGGTCTGATGTCAACAAAAAAATTAAAATCCCTTATTAAAAAAAAGAGAGAATCTAATCAGTGGGGGAATATGCTGTGTTCTTCTACTGGAAGACTGAACAATGAGTATGTGTCTATTTTCCTCTTCCAATATATTTTTGGATTTAATGCAATTCTAAGCAAAATCCTAGTAGTCCTTGCGTGTGTGCATGTGTGTGTGTAAATAGAAGAGCTGATTCTGAAAATTATGTGGAAATATAGAGCTAAAGAATAGTAAGGCAGTATTGAAAAAATAATTATTATAATTTGACATCGACAAAAAGATAGACAAATTATACAAATGTAACAGAATTGAGAATACAGAAACATCTAGACAAATCAAAAAGACCCTTAAGTTATCTTCAAGACTTTACTACATAATAATAGAGAAAGGGAAGATTTTTCAATACATAGTGTTGATTAAAACGAATACACAAGAAGAAATCATATTTTGAGTAACATCTCATATAATATTCACAAGTTTCAGGTTTCCAGGACCTAAAGTCCTTAAGTAAAATGTAAAACAATAAAGCCTTTGAATATTAACACAGGAGCACATCTGAATGAACTGCCAGGTAAATTTCAAAACACACACACACACACACACACACACACACAATGTAGTAATCATTAAAAGTACAAATTTCCAGTCACCAAAATACATAATTAAAAGAATAGAAAGGCAAATAGATGTTACACACTTTTTCTGATAATTTTAAAAAGAGTATGGAGGCAAGTCAGAAAGTGGTAAAACCCATAACTGACAAAGACTTAATTAAATAATAAAAGCACCTATAAACATATTGAAAAAGGGCATAAAGCCAATGCCAAAATGGGTAAGGTGTTTTCATTGACAGACAGTTAAAAAATACAAACGGTCAGGAAACATACATGAAGTTGCTCAATTTCAACAACTAGTATGGAAATATGAATTAAATCCATAATGAGATACTATAATATACTGTGAGAATTGCTAAAATTAAAAAGACTGAGAATCTCAAATTTTGGTGACAATTCACAGCAACTGAAATTCTCATATACTTCTAATGGAATTATAAACTAGTACAACCTCTGTGAAAATTGTTTAGCAGTATTTACTAATGTTTAACATATGCCTACTCTATGACTCAGTAATTCATTCCAAGGTATATATATGCAAGTACGTGTGTGTGTGTGTGTGTGTGTCTATTTACTATCTATCTACATTTACCAAAAGATAAAAGACCTGGCCAAGAAGGTAATACTGGGCAATATTGAAATGATTAAAATTTTGAAACAATCCAAAGTCTTATCTACTTTAAAATGGATAATTTCTCATATTCATATACTAGACTCTACGGAGTGGTAAAAATAAGTGAACTATTGCTGCACAATATGATATAGGTGAATTTCACAAATAGAATGTCATAAATGAAATGTTCAGCCAAAAAACCCAGAGCCAGAAATATATTTGGTTGGTCAAAGTGTGCATTTCTGGCATGGGAACAGCATGAGCAAACCATAGAGACAATAAAGTACAGGAAACGTGAACTAGTACTGTTCATCTTAATTATAGGTGGTACATAGTGGATTCAAGAAAGATGAGAGTGGAAAAATAGGTAGTGGTTAGCTTAAGAAAAGTCAATACACTCCTATGTGAAAAGCAGTATATATTAACAGTAACTCTTCGTTTTGTCAGTTGAGGACACAAATCTCATGGCAAAATTTAAAATGGAAATATAAGAAACTCACTTCTAACTTATACAATATTTTATCAGTTGTTTACATCGTAAATGTAAATTTACATGTACATGAATAGTGAGCTTGCATTTTCTTATGAAACTCTCAGTTAAAAGGAGTTTCTTACATCACTATTTTATTTATGAGTTCGTTATTCTAGATATAGAAGCCACAATGTGACAAAGCCCAACTTTCTGAAAAATAGATGTAAACACACAAAAAATAAAAAGAGCTCTAAAGTTCTGGAATCTTTCAAAGTGAAGCTGTGTGGAGCAATGACCACAGCTATAAGTCCCATCATCTGTAATGCCTTGGCCAATCTTGCCATCTCAAGTTTTCCAGGTTAAAAAAAAGTACTATTGGGAGTAAAAAGGAAATGAATATAAGTGAGATATGGATGTAAATAAAAGCCATTAGGGAGGTTACTCCACAAGATTTTATTAGATGTGCAAGTTGTGGTAGAGAATAGACTTAAAGATAATTCTGAGATTTTTCAGCCAATAATGAGCACAATTGGTTAATAACCAGAACAATTAGTATTTATAAAGATATACAATATCTTGGGAAATCTTTAAAAGTAGAATTCCATAGTTGACTGAAAAATTTATATTTCTCAGCCATCTTGAAGCTTGTTATGAGTTCAAGATCTTGTGTTCTTATATATGGAAGAAATAGTTGAAACAGTGGAATTAAATGTGATTCTGTGGAAAGAAATGGCTATAGAGACAGAGAGACAGAAAGAGTGTGAAAGGGAGAGAGCTAGAAAGAGAAATACTGAAATCAGTATCTTGAAAAATATAGTCCAGAACAAGCCAAAGAAAGAGACTATATCTCACGCACATGTATCTTAGACACTATGTGTCTAAGACACCTGTGAATGGCTTAGTATTGTGCTCTACACAAAACCTCTGCTTAATAGTTACCAAATTTATGGCAATTTAAACAGATTTATTCTGATTCCTCTGTCCATAGCAGGATAACATAATGAATTAGGGAACTATGGAGAGAGACTGCTAGAGGCAGGCTGAAAGAAGTAAAAGCCAATAACAAAAATAACAAGAAACAGAATGAACTATGAAAAGCAACAAAAATATACTTAAAAAGCCAAACATCCTATGATCTTAGGAGGGGGCAAGAAATGGTCATCCCAACAACATAGTATCTCATAAAGAGGTTACTGTGTTTCAATATGGAGCACGGTTGATAGTGGTAGGTATGCCTGGAGATTAAGAAATCAACTCAACCTAAAAGGCCTTTCCCTTTATTTGTATTTTAGTAAAGTCACTCCATAACAGAAATACATTACAAGGACAGAAGTACAGTGAGATAGGAGCTGAAAAATAAGACTTATTGTTGCAAGAATTTTTCCTTAGTTCAGCTAAGAGCTGTGCTCTTGTTACACAGCCATGAGAGATTAGGTTCACAGACAATTTAAAGCGTGAGAATAATGGGATTTATTGGGCAAAAAGGCAAAACAGGGACCCTCTGCAAGGCCAGGGTCCTGCTGGTGCACTTCCCACCTGGCAGATTGAATTCCAGTTTCCACCCAGGAAGAAGAGGGGCCAGGCTCTTTCCTGCTGTGAATGGTGCAAACTTCTGTGGCTCCACCCCAGTGTGTACTCCTCCCAACGTGCAGATTGGTTGGAGTTTCTCTGGAGATCCATTCCCACCTGGCTATCTCATTCCCCTCCTCTAAAAAAGTACATCTAACTGCTGTTAGAATAAGAATGAGGATCAGGATGAAAACTGATTTTAACTGCTTCCTGCTGACAGGGAGTGCTACATGGGGGAAAATGGCAGTCCTCCCTCAGAAGCCTATTTAAGGGTTCCCAGCATAAGGGGCCATCATCCAAAGCTCCAATTGCATGACTGTTTAGAGTTTGATGGGCTGAAGGCGAGACAAACCAGGCTATAGAAAACATGTATCAAAACAAAACAAGGGGAGGGGTAAGGACACCTCAAATGTCCTGAAGCTTTCTACCAGTTTGCACAGGGAGAGGGAGGCCAAAAGCATGACTGGTTAAAAAACAAAACAAAACAACAAGAAAACAGCCTTTTGCCGACATGTTGGGTTTCTGCATTCCCTTCCCTGAGCCAATTATAAGCCAATCAGTTTAAGGTTTGGTAAATTAACTTTTCCCAGTTTGGAGGATGCATCTGAGGAGAGTGTCCTGCAGTATGGAGACAAAATTACCTATCAGTGAAGAGAGGACAGAGGAAGAGAACAGAAAAGAAGGCATTTATCAAAAGAGTCCCAGGGTTCAGGATGCCTTCAAAAGGGGTACAGACTGAAGATGAACGGCTACCCATCTAGAAAGTGGGGAACAGGCATCCCTGGTTTCCTTCTCTTTCTAGCAGACACCTTGGGTACAAAAGGGAGAGAAGGAAGAACATCCTCTTTTCCTCTTCCATCTTTGCATCCCTGAGTGTTGGTAACCTTGGCAGGTGCCGCCATGGATGCCAAAGCAGCTTGCACCCATAGAGTGAGGGGCATATGGGGTGGTGGGAATTATCCACTCTACCTATGTACACCCTATTTCCCCTGCTATCAGTAGCTGTGAACTTCCTAGACCTCATTTATGAATTGAGTTTGGGTCAAAAATGTGTCTTGAGGGGTGTTGCTTGAACTCCTTAATTATAAGCCGAATGCTAAGGTGAAGCGGGGGAATTGAGTCCTTCTCCAACAAGGGAGAGAAAAGGATGTCTTGTGACACATCCATATAGCTGATGGCTATAATGATGCTTGCTAGGATTTCGGTGCGTGGTGCTTGGCCTTGGTTAGCTCCCTTGGAATTACTTTCCCAAAAGGAAACCTCCTAGTGATGGGCATCCTATTTATTGCTTTCACCTGTTGCAGGTTATATGTAATCCTTGCTAAGTGTTTGCTAAGGATTTGCAGGATAATTGCTCAGAATTAGCATATTGATCCTGATTTCTACATTACCCATCCCTTTTGTTCTTTCTGAACTGTAGCTAGAGATTTCTCATAGGTTCACAGGAGCAAGCAGGGTTGGTCTAAAAATGTGGCAAAAACTTAAAAGCAACTAATGAGTTTAGAATTTAATGACAAATGTATGATGTTGTAAAACATGATTTCTCTCTCCAGTACTCATTTTAGTTAAAAAAATAAATCATGATAGGATTGAGTTGTTTGCAAAATGGGCTTTAGGCTTATACTTGGCCTAATTATTGGCATAAAGTGCAGCAAGAATAACTATTTCTACATTGGCCTTTTAGATTGGCTTTCAAGGAACTCTGTTCCACAACAAATCTCAGATAAGACCTTTTAAAGTCAAGCCCAGTCATGGGTTTCTATCCTCAAATACCAGTGAGTTCGGTGATCCTTTTCTTTTAAGGTCCCACAATAAACTTGGAGTTCCTGGACCTATGAGAAAGTGACATTCTTTATTGATCACAGGTCAGGAAACTTGTATAGGGACCGTGTAGGTAAGGGTATGAGGCCAGTCTCTTTATCAGCCCTGCAAGACCAGTTTCTGCAATTGTGTCTTGCTGAAAAAAAAGATTCTTATCACACTGATGCAGACATCTATATTTTGCCATAAGTTAAGAATACTCACAGATAGCTTCAAATTCTAGAGGAACTAGGCAAAGAGAAACAAACATTCTCCAAACTTTGTTCACAGAATAACTTACTCAATTATTAAAGGCCATAAATAGTTCAAAATAAGTTTCCTTGACTCTGAAAAACAAGGATCAGCAATATTCCAAGCAAAAGTTAAAAAGGTTGCTTCAGATTTCTAAGTTCAGCCCATTTAGTTATCGCTTTGACTGTTGGGAACAGGCCCCCAAAACTGGCCATAAACAAAATCTCTGCAGCACTGTGACATGTTCGTGATGGCCATGACGCTCACGCTGAAGGTTGTGGGTTTACCGGAATAAGAGCAAGGAACACCTGGCCCACCCAGGGTGGAAAACCGCTTAAGGCGTTCCTAAGCCACAAACAATAGCAGGAGCGATCTGTGCCTTATGGACATGTTCCTGCTGCAGATAACTAGCCAGAGCCCACTCCTTTGTTGCAGCCCATCCCTTTGTTTCTCATAAGGAATGCTTTTAGTTAATCTATAATCTATAGAAACAATGCTTATCACAGGCTTGCTGTCAATAAATATGTGGGTAAAACTCTGTGGCTCTCAGCACAGAAGGATGTCAGCCCCAATTTCCCATCCCACACCCTATATATCTGTGTGTGTGTCTTTAATTCCTCTAGAGCCGCTGGGTTAGGGTCTCCACAACCAAGCTTGTCTCAGCACTTGATATTTGTGAACATTTTAGCTCTTCATGAGTCTTTCACATTTTTCTTTGTCATTTTCAAATGTCCCAATCTCCAAAGTTATCAGAAACCTGTATTTGAGAGCACCTGTTGTGATTCTATAGATTATAAATCATCTTTTGAAAAAGATTAAAACAAGATAACAATAGACTGAATAGCAAAATGTCCAGGGTAGTTACAGTTAGAAACACAATTGACCAAGAAGTTTGATTATCTCCATGGTTTACAATAACATAACAACCTTAATTATGATTGATAGCACATACTTAGACATCAGTTTTAGAAATCCCATACAATTTTGGAACATATTTTAGTATTACTCACAAAAAATATAACCTAAAAAGACTGAATATCATTTTGGCAATCCCACGTACCTAAACATGTCAAATAATACTGTTTATCCCTTTTCTGGATGTCTCAGGGGTCCTCTGATCTATCAAAGAAGCCAGGCATCAGGAAGGACAATTTTGAAACTAAAGTTAGATCTGGGGAAGGCTGTTTGATATGTTCGAAGTTTAAAACACTTGATATTATGAAATAGAATTCCATGTTACCATAAATATTAATTTGTCCAAAATAATGACTCAGAAATTTTAAATAAGCAAACACCTTTTATAACCCTTTACAAATTTTGCCTAAGAGCAGATTAGCAGGTTAAGAATACCTGTTGTGCTTTACATTTTAATGCTTAATTTACAGAAAACCCACATAATACCTTTGTGAGTTCAGTTAATACGTTCACACCGAGAATCTCTTCTGTAAGACTAATTTCCACAATCCTTCCACCACTTGTTTAAACCTTCAACTTTATCCTATCTAATTTAAAACAATGCTTTAACCTTGGGCAAAAATTACATTTCTGAGCATTCTTATAACCTTTTACAAAAAAAACCCCACATTTTACTGTTCTTACACAACTTGCATGTAAGTCTATTTCCAGTAGTCTCAATTACATGTTATAATGGCAACTCCTAGTAATTATTAACTTTAATGTAAAACCTGGTAAATTGTTTTAATTGTGTGGTAGGTGCAGCCATGGTTTGACTCCCAGCATAATTAAGGGCGTGTTAGTTCCATATGTACCCTGGCCTTACCAATTGTGAATCTGACAAGTTAAATACTTCTCAAAATCCAAAAAGCAGTTTATAACCTCAAAACACTTAGCAAACCTTACATATAATCTGCATAATTTAGTTCACTTATTACAGTTTGATGACATCTGCCTTTTACCAATAATGTTTAAGGCTGTTTTTACTTCTCAAAAATTAAAGTCACATGAACTGAAGGGTACAACAACTTTTATCTTCCCTTTAAAAAATATTTGATCCAAGTGCTTGTCTTTCTTTAGGCCAAATTAATTAGAGTTATTTTTACAGACATCACACACACACATATAACTATACAGACAGGCAGGAGAAAATCCATTCCCCTGGTGGTGCGCTTTAAGATACAGGGCTAGGAAAACATGCAGATACCAAGTCAGAAAGGAACGCATTCCCTAAGGCAGGATTGTTAAGCAAAGCCTTGCCATAGAGTTACAGGCCATGCTCCCAGGATGCAAAATAAGATGGAGGCCTTCAGAGAAGTTTGCTATGAACCATACAGACATGCAAAGCACACTAGATTGGCTACAGCTTAAGACCAGCCTCACAAATCCTTTTTCACAATTAAAACTTTACAGAGAATATAAACAGTGATCCTTATCACTTCTAGCCTAGTAAAACACCTCCCAAATGGAAAAGAAACTAAGTTACCTGCTGATGAGGTAGGGAAAAGGATGCCCGGGGAAACAATCTTATTCTTATGCAACTGGTTCCTTCACCAGGGAGAAAAGCTTAATTACTGTCCAATGAAGTTGAACACCTTGGCTCGGGAAGGGCATGGACACGTGGTATTCCCCACCCCCAGCTGGGAGTGGAGGGGGAGTGAGGAGAAGTCACTCACCCATCTGGCCTGAAACAAGAAAAAGGCCATGGAAAAGCCCCTGATCTTGGGAGTGACAGGGATGGAGGCATGGTTTCCCCTACCCTCAGAAGTCCGAGGATTGAAAGGCTTAGAATTGACAGTGAAAGATTTTGAGTTCCCATTTCACTCACCCCTTCTAAGCCCCATGTTGAGTGCCAAAGATATTGCAGGACTTTTTCCTTAGTTAAGAGTTGGGTTCTTGTCAAATGCCATGAGAGATTAGGCTCACAGACAATTTGAAGGGTGAGAATAATGGAATTTATTGGGGAAGAGAAGAGAAGAGAAGAGAGGAGAGAGAAGAGAGAAGAGGGAACCAGGGACCCTCTGTAAATCCAAGGTCCTGCTAGTGTGCTTCTCACCTGGCAGTTTGAATTCCAGGTTCTACCCAGGAAGAGGAGGGACCATGTTCCTCCCCAACTGCAAATGGCATGAACTTCTGTGGCTCCACCCCAGTGTGCACTCCTCTCAGTGCACAAGCTAGTTGGAGTTTCTCTGGAGACCCCTTCCCACTAGGCCGTCTCATTATCAGAATTATATATGCATATATAATTATAGTTATTAGTTGTAATGCCTTCTTTTATAAAAGCTTTTACCATTCTTAGAAAGAGGGTTCAGGTAACTAGCAGTAGGGATGGGTCCTGGGAATAATTTTTCTTTATAGGCCTGTTTTTTTCTGACTCTCAATTTTCCATCAGGGGCAGCACTGAAGGCTTTAGAGCAATGCAAGAATATGTGTATTTAAAAAATTCCCCACATACCATGCTCATGAATAGGAAGAATCAATATTGTGAAAATGGCCATACTGCCCAAGGTAATGTATAGATTCAATGCCATCCCCATTAAGCTACCAATGACTTTCTTCACAGAATTGGAAAAAACTGCTCTAAAGTTCATATGGAACCAAAAAAGACCCCACATTGCCAAGACAATCCTAAGCCAAAAGAACAAAGCTGGAGGCATCATGCTTTGTGGAACAGAACAGAGCCCTCAGAAATAATGCCACACATCTACAGCCATCTGATCTTTGACAAACCTGACAAAACCAAGAAATGGGGAAAGGATTCCCTATTTAATAAATGGTGCTGGGAAAATTGGCTAGCCATAAGTAGAAAGCTGAAACTGGATCCTTTCCTTACTCCTTATACGAAAATTAATTCAAGATGGATTAGAGACTTAAATGTTAGATCTAAAACCATAAAAACCCTAGAAGAAAATCTAGGGAATACCATTCAGGACATAGGCATGGGCAAGGACTTCATGTCTAACACACCAAAAGCAAAGGCAACAAAAGCCAAAATCGACAAATGGGATCTAATTAAACTAAAGAGCTTCTGCACAAAAGAAAGAAACTACCATCAGAGTGAACAGGCAACCTACAGAATGGGAGAAAATTTTTGCAATCTACTCATCTGACAAAGGGCTAATATCCAGAACCTATAAAGAACTCAATCAAATTTACAAGAAAAAACAACCCCATCAAAAAGTAGGCAAAGGATATGAATAGACATTTCTCAAAAGAAGACATTCATACAGTCAACAGACACATGAAAAAATGCTCATCATCACTCGCCATCAGAGAAATGCAAATCAAAACCACAATGAGATACCATCTCACACCAGTTAGAATGGCAATCATTAAAGCATCAGGAAACAACAGGTGCTGGAGAGGATGTGGAGAAATAGGAACATTTTACACTGTTGGTGGGACTGTAAACTAGTTCAACCATTGTGGGGGACAGTGTGGCAATTCCTCAGGGATCTAGAACTAGAAATACCATTTGACCCAGCCATCCCACTACTGGGTATATACCCAAAGGATTATAAGTCATGCTGCTATAAAGACACATGCACACGTATGTTTATTGCGGCACTATTCACAATAGCAAAGACTTGGAATCAACTCAAATGTCCATCAGTGACAGACTGGATTAAGAAAATGTGGCACATATACACCATGGAATACTATGCAGCCATAAAAAAGGATGAGTTCGTGTCCTTTGTAGGAACATGGATGCAGCTGGAAACCATTCTTCACAGCAAACTATCACAAGAACAGAAAACCAAACACTGCATGTTCTCACTCATAGGTGGGAATTGAACAATGAGATCACTTGGACACAGGAAGGGGAGCATCACACACCAGGTCCTATTGTGGGGAGTGGGTAGAGGGGAGGGACAGCATTAGGAGATATACCTAATGTAAATGATGAGTTAATGGGTGCAGCACACCAACATGGCACATGTATATATATGTAACAAACCTGCACGTTGTGCACATGTACCCTAGAACTTAAAGTATAATAAAAAAATTTAAAAAATAAAAATAATAATTAAAAAATTCCCACTGAATACTCTCTCTCTCACACACACACACACACACACACACACACACACACACACACACACTTTGGCACTCAGTTATCCAAACTTCAACTTTAAAATTTAGTGATAAAGAATACTGTGTTTAGCAACAGTAGTAGATAAATGAGGTCTTAGCTCTTCAAATAGTATTAACTACTGACATATGATCACCAACTTTGTACTTAAAATGGCATGATCTTTTTTATAGGCCAAAAGTACAGTTAAAAATATTTTCTCTTCTTGAAGTATTGTAGGTGATATTGTATGATATGTATAATTAGATATAGTATGTATATACAATGTTACGTATTATATTGTGAAATGCTTGCAAATGGCTAAAATATGACTAACTCCTCCTTTTCCTTATTTTGCTTTTTGATCACTATCAATTACTCTCAGGACCTGAGTTATAAATTTCACAAGAATTTGAACTTTATTTTTCTGCAGAGGGTCACATGATTCATAAGTATGAATCTTATCTATCATTTCATATTATTTAATTTGTTTTACCCTTAGCATTTACCAAAAGCTATAATTTACATCCCTCTATTATCCTATCATCTTTCTACATACCATCTTCTTCATTTAAAAAAGACAAACTTGTTAGAAGTTATTAAAGTAAATCATGATCATGGAAAAACTCTGAGGTCATAAGGGATAACTTCTCTGAGAAACATATGTTTGACCTAGATTGAAAGTTTGCTCTATAAAAAAATGTGCTTCTATTCTTATGCTCTGTTAACATTGCATTACTATAAAAAGTTACACTAACAAAATCCCAGCAGAATATGTACATTGCAGCGGTTACTAAGGTAACCCCTTTAAAGTCCTCTACATAGAAAAAATTAAAAATATATTATTTGAGGGCAGATAAGTTAAGTCTGTCCCAAGGCTTTCTAAGAGTATTTTTGTGGCAGCAATAAATGACTGTAAGAAAAATATCCTGGATCTAAACTGAGTCTGAGTCACAGGTACATAATTGACTGATATAAATGAAAATAAAACAGCATAGGATAAAATCCTTCTGAAGTCCCTTTTAGGTGCCCAAAAGGAAGAGTGGCATCAAGGAGGACTTAAAATGAGGAAATTAAACTATACTGTCATATTCATCCCTTAGGGTAAATTCACTACTGAGATAGAAAGAGGCTGGGAATAATTTGCTCACTATACAACTCTTTCTACTCAAACTTTATCTTCCTCTTGGGTGAACTTTGAAACTATAGATTTATTATATAACGACCTGAAATGCACATAAGGAAAATTTCAGAAAAACATTAAATTACCATTTATTTGAGCAGTATAAAGTATCCAAATATATATTATTTAAAGAGACAGCCACTGGATGTCATTGTAATGCGATGAAAATACAAGTTTCACAAATATTACTTTTATTCTTTACATTTGATAGCATTAAACACAGTTCAGTCGACATTATTGAAAACATCATCGAATATATGCTTTCAAGGTTTTGTTTGTTGATGACAGTGACAAGATATTCACTAATGGATTTAGATACCCTATTTAATTTGCACGTTTTTCTGTTTTATTAGTCAAATAAGTAGAGCGAAATACTTTGACTTATCTATTACTATACTTTGAGTATTTTAGGTAAAATTTGTTTTAATAACGTATGAATGAGCATTTTCTGAACTAAGACATGATGATTCAGTAGAATCAGAGAAATAATGAAGACTTGGGGTCTTGGCCCATGGGTTGCTTTAGTTTTTCTTGGGGCTACAAGAGATAAATGATTTATGAGGTCTTCAGGCATGCTGGGCACTCACCGAGGCATTGAGATACTGCATTAGCCAATAACATTGGTCCCCTATACTACGTACGGCACCTCATTCAAAGTAGCATTTGTTCGGAAAAGCACCTGACAGGTTTCCACAGTTTAAGCCAAATTTAGTAACTCAAATGGAATCGGTCTCTTTTCTATCCAGTTCTAAAGTTGGTCTCTGACAAAAATACTAATGAAAGGAAGGTTTGGATGAGGTCATCCTTATTCTATCTGAGGTCAGACCAAAAAGCTTAGGAATTTAGGAAGGTAAATTACCCTATATGTCTGGCATCTCTTTGTCAAGAATCCATAACAACTCTATTATTTATCTAAACAGATTTATAAAAATAAATTCAATGAAATCAGGGTTCTGCCAAGATTTTGTGTAAAGGGGCCTCATGGTCAAAATTTAAAAATCAAGTATACCCTATGAATTTTTTTGGAACTTTATAAAGAGCTTTATAATATTAACAGCCCTGAGAGGACCTGTAGTAAAGAACTCTATCTACATGTGTTTAATGTATATTTATTGCATTTTAATTTCTATCATAATTCATCAGATCTAACATGTCAACTATCATGATGTGTCTTTATTGCTAGATTTTGTAAAGAAACTCCACATTAAATGCACATGCACAATTATTAACAACCATAATATTTAACTATTCCTAGACTTAAACAGCACTTTTTTCTTCAACAGAAATATCTAAGTTTTAGTCTAGACCTTTTTCACATTCTGAATCAAACACTCATTTGTAAGGTTTTTCCTACAACATGGTATCATTTTATCAAGTTCAGTTCTGTGCACCTTATGAAAGATTGATGTTTTGGGGGTTACTTTGAGTCATTTTTTCTACCAAATTCTCATTCTGCAAGCGTTGGTGAATACTTGTCCTATTAATCTTACCATAAGCACCAGAAGAAAAACATGAAGATCACTATAGGTTTCATAATGTTTCCTTAGATAACTAGCTCTTAAAACTCAGCATGCATTAAGATAGACCTAGAGGACTTGTTGAAATACAGATTTCTGAACCCCACCTCCAGAGTCTGATTCAGAAGACCTAGGGGGAGGACCTCAAGAATTTGTATTTCTATCAGGTTCCCAGGTGATGGTAATGCTGTGTCTTAGGGACCATGTTTTGAATACTATTGACTTAGATCTTCTCTAAATGATGTGTTTAAGCATCAAGGGCTTCAATGTGGCTAGCTATGCTATCATGAATAACAGTTATGTAACAGAACTTTCTGCTAAACTTATTTTTTGTTGATAAAATAATTGATTTTCCCTGAAACGCATTACAAATTTATGGATTGTGTTGAATAGAGGTATTTTGTATGACTATTTGAGAAAAAATTTATTGTGCAAAAATCTTACATTCACTTTTTATGAAAATGTAATTATATATTAGAGAAAGGTATTTCATAATTCCATGTAATATTGGTTTTAAATTGATACAATGTGGCAGAAGCACCAAGGCACCAAGTAAAGCACTTCATTGCAAACCAGTGCTTTTTAATTAATTTAATTAGTTACCTTTAACAGCATTAAAATTGGCAGTATAATTTTGAGACATATGAGTCACACTTTATCTATTATTTGATTAGATTTGTTTCATTTTTTCCTCATTGAATCATCACTGAAAGTCATACAGCATCTCCAAAAAGTTAATCTTTAAAAGATGGAAATTTTTCACCTGATACTTATTCAAGATGCACAAAATGGATCACAATTTCTTTTAGCTTTGAGAATTCCATGATTTAGTTATAAAGATTTGGCAATGTCTACTGTTTTTAATTGCATTGCCTAGTATGTGACAAGCAAATATTTTGGATATGTCTGAACAAAAAAAAATGAAACACAACTTTATTTATTCATATCTTGCATCGTGAAGTTCTGAAAATCTCTTGGTTATTTCTTCGCAAGAAAACACAGAAATGTAGTCTTTTCTCCAGTGATTGGTGTTTAAATCTTATAGCTGTTATTTCAATGTTACTTTTTGTTTTATAATTTAATTGTAGTGACAACTTAATATGACATTTTAAATGACTTTGGAGAATACAAATGGAAACAAACTGCGTAAGATTCTATCAACGCTGAAATTGTTTCTATAAACTTTATAAAATCAACCAGAGAAGAAGGGAGGGGGAGACATGAAAATAAGCCAAGCTTGCAGGACATTCAGCATTCATCATTAGGCCAGCTTGCTCTCTGGCCTGCTTTATCAAATCGTTTTCTGCCTATTGCCTCCAAATCACATGCAACCTGTCATAAGATTATACTTCCTGTTAACTGCTCTACAGATAACATCTTAAGCATTGTGAAATGTTAACTTTTCCACTTAAGATATTCTTTCAAGGTCCTGCATGCCAGTAAAACTACTTATGCCAATTGGTCCAAAGAACTCCATGAAGATCTGACTCGCTCAAGAATGCAGTTTCCACATCCTGATGATTTCACCCCCTTATCCCAAGCAGTCAATAACTTCTACTTTCCAGCCTCTTGTCCTCCATGATCCCCTTAAAAACTCCAGCTCAAAACTCCTCAGGGAGATTCCTCCTGTTTGCTCACTCAGTCACTCTGCAATCATTAAGCTCTTTCTCTGCTGCAAACCTTGCTGTTGCAATGTATTTGTCTGTTACTGCATAACAGGCATGTGAACCTGCTGGTCCTGTAACAATGCTAGTAACTCAATGTAGGTGACAATCTAGTCATATTCCTTTTATGCACATCTCACACTGTATAGGCATAAGTAGAGACAATAACACACCTTTCCCATCTGTCAAGAGATTGGCTGAAAAGATGTGAGAAAATGTGTATGCATGTATCTCGTATCAAGAAAATATGGTATTTGAAGAACACAGAAACAATGATTAAGCTGGTGGAAGTCATTCTTAAAATTTCAGGAATTATTAAGTAGTTTTTGTGTACTCTATCACCTTTTTGCTTCATGTCTTTATAGAACAGAAATTATGATGTAGTTTCTATTGGTGCCGGGACTATTCAGCTTGGAGCTTCTCTATGAATATAAACTGCCTCCATTTCTTTATCTAACCTGAGTTTAAAATTATCCCAAAGAATTTGTTTTAGGAAATAAAAAATGATGATAAAACATTTCAGAGCCTAAGTGACATGACATAGGAGATATGAATTGTAATGCTTTTCTACTCCTTAGTTTCCATACAGACAAGTAAGCGGTATACAGGTTGTACCTATATAAAAAGGTAAAATATATGTATAATATAGGCAGTATTCTATATTAAAAGGTTAAAAGAAAATTGAAGAATCACTGCATAGAAGACACAATGAACAAAAATATGTAAATAAACTTGAAACTTAGTAACAGAAAGGACTGTAGAAATCATAGAAACTAAACTCTTTTACAGAGGAGAAATTTCAAATCCAGAGAGGTTACCAAAAGATGGTTAGTGGTCATGGATGATGAATATCATAAAGATAGTGACAAAAGCAGGATTAGAACAAAAAGGGCCAGGTGTGGGGGCTCACGTCTGTAATCCCAGCACTTTGGGAGGCTGAGATGGGCGGATCACGAGTTCAGGAGATCGAGACCATCCTGGCTAACATGGCGAAACCCCGTCTCTACTAAAAATACAAAAAAATTAGCCTGGTGTAGTGGCGGGCGCCTGTAGTCCCAGCTACTTGGGAGGCTGAGGCAGGAGAATGGCGTGAACCCAGGAGGCGGAGCTTGCAGTGAGCTGAGATGGCACCACTGCACTCCAGCCTGGGCAACCCAGTGAGACTCCATCTCCAAAAAAAAAAAAAAAAAAAGACTTTTCTACTAAACGTTCTAAAGGAATGTTTAAGATAAGATGATATGCAAGTCTCAATAACAGTTTCTATTCATAGTTGATCATGGACTATGATCCATGATCCATAGTTGATCATAGTCTCTCCCTAAGCCTTTCTCTATCATTTCTTTTCCTTCTATTGCCTTCTGCATACCACCCATTCCCCGAGTTAATCTACTTTTTTTTCCTCTGGAGCGCCTGCATTCCTCATGAAGAGGAGACAATTCCCCAGGCAAGAAAATTGGTGGTCAGGTGGGAAGCAGAACTGCTTATGAAATGAATAAAGAAGAAGATAGGAGTTTGGGGGAGTTGGCATAGGAGGGAACTCACAGGAGTGTAATTTGACAATGCTGGACTCAAATGTTCAAGCTTCTCCCTAAAGAGTCAACAGTCACCCAGTTTCCAAAGGAGGTATCTTAAAAATCCTTTGCACTTTAACATCTTATTCATCTCATACACATACATATGTGTGTATGAGTGTGGGTGCTTTGTTTCGTCCCTCAACTTGCAAAATTATAAATTCCCTAGAGTTGTAAAGGAACTTGGAATCTTCAGCATGGTATTGGACACATAGCAGAGATTCTATAAATTACTTGACTGGTTATTATGTGCATGTTTAATGTTCTCAGATTTGGAATTATAGATCTATCCTAATTGTCTGAATTAAAAACATTCTATTCACTATTTCACTTATTCATTATTAACTGCTTATTATATGCCAGGCAAGTGCTGTGCTAAAACCTTGAAGCTGCAAATATTTTACCGCCTCTACTATATCCTCCACCAACACAACTAATGAAACTGTTGCTGCTGCTGTTGCTAAGAAAAAATAAAGATGAAGGCAATGATTACTAACATTTGTTGAGTGCTTACTTTCAGGCATTGTGCTAAGTGCTTTACTCACATAATCCTTAGAGCAAATACAGAAGTAGCTATACCATTACTATTTTTGTTCCGTTGTTGAGAAAACTGAAGCTTATTATCCAGCATCACATTGCTCACAGCTGACACATCTAGGGTTAGGTATCACATCTGGGGTTAAGCAAGTCATCTGGGTGGACTGCAAGCAGTCTAGCTCCAGAGCCACTTACACTAGAGGGAGCATCTCTACCTTCTAGGAGCTCACAATATGGAGCCAGAGAACACATTATTGAATGCGATGTGTCAATTACAATTTTTAAATTAAGTGCAGTGAATGCACAAAGACTGACATGCTGAGTGGTCTTCCAGAGAAGTTATGGAGGCTTCATAGAGCAGGTAAATTATGACATAGGTCTAATAGGAGTTCTTAGCTTATTTTTTATATAGTACCTTTTGTAGCCAGATAAACTTTTCAGACAATAGTTTTAAATGCATGAAATAAAATACACAGAAAAACTAACGACATGGAAACATTTATAAAACTAAAATTTTTATGTAGAAATAATTGTTTCTTCATTAATGCACTAAGCAACAAGGTCTCATGATGATTCTGATAATTATCCTAACTCAAAAAAGTAATGAACCTAAATGTTTTTTATATATCTACAAAAATTGTGACCTATTATGAAAATACGTAATTTCTCTGGGTGACAAAGTCATAGGTTCTGCTAATAATACAGAGGCTTGAAGCCTACAGATAATTTTTAAATATACCTTTAATTTCAGTTAGAGGGTAGCAAAAGTAAACATATTTTTCCCTTCCACATTCAAAAACATATCGAATTATATTCATGGTCTATCTGAGGTCCATGGGCCTCAGGTTAAGAACCCATGGAAAAATGAGGAGGCATTTATGACATGGAAAAAGAAGGTATAATCTGCCATGCTGACGTGGAAAATGCCATGTTAAAGGTTATCTTGAGTTTAATCACAAAGTCAACACTCAACACATAAGCAACAGATTATTACTTTCACACCATGAACTGTAAGAATGGCCTGCTGAGAAGCACCATTAATTAAGACTGAACATTAAGCAGGTTTGCTCTACAAATTTTGTTCTTCTTTCACTACATCCAACTTAGAATTTACATGATCTTTCCAGCACGATCCTGCTGATTTCAATGTCTTAGTAGTTTTATTTTTAAGGTAAACATTTGGTTCAATGAAAACACAATTTCTACTTAAGTAGCATCCATAGTAGGGGTAAGCAAACCCAACATGTACTCATCAAAGTGGTCCCCAATCACACCAGGACCAGCATTTTGGCAGATGACTGAGTGGGAGGATTCAGTGAATGTCCAGTTTGGGGCCTAGGAAACATATCGGAAGTGCTGATAGAAGATAAGAATGAAGAAAGGAAGGGGTTCTTGGTCACTCTTTGAAGGCAGGGTGGCCATTGGAATGTACTGGACATCACTGAAACTGAACGTTCATATACTTGCTTTCCATTCAGCCCCCTGCTGCCATGCTTCAGTGTGTGCTGGGAAGTTTCTCATAGCACATGCAAAGGCTCCAAGTAGTTCATTAAAGCTTCTCACCTCTTCCTTGCTCACCCTCATCTTTGGAGGTGTAAATTAGAGAGGCAGATGTACAATCTGGGAAGTTTTCCAGCTATATATTTAGAACGTGGAATGTTCAGCACTGTGGGCGTTGAGCAGAGTTTTTCAGTCTGTCACACACCCAGACTCAGTGCCAAGGAAACCCCCCAAATGGCCCCTGAGTGCTTGGTTCTAGAACAAAATAGCAACCCCTTAAAGGACAGGCCACATTTTGCATATTATTTTTATTGTATAATAAATAACTATAGAATATATTGGGGGAAAAGAGGTTTCCTACTGAAGTCTGGGAAGCTCTGAGTAATCTGGCTAGATGATATCTATTAGGAGAAATATTAAAGGGTTCCTTTATTGTAATTGGTAGAAAATTGCCCCAAGAAAAATATTGGATGCCAGAAGGCTGAAATGGCATAAGAGTATACTTACTTACAGTTGAAAAGTACTTTCCAGTTTGAAGTGTGCTTTAATATATTTTATTTCATATTATCCTTACAAAATTTGGTAGAAAATCAGAATCAGATTGAGCAGGTCAATGTCATGAAGATATGTCATGGTAAACTTAGGCCTCAAGCTCTTCATTCAAGAAACTACTCAATAACTACCATTTGTTAAGAGAATACACAGGGAAAAAAATAGAACTCTGTAATCACCAAATTTTCTCCACTATTTACCAAATAAAGGAATCATCTGAGAAATAGAAATAGTCAAGTATGAATGGAGATTAAGGGAAACCTCATCAAGAAAAATTGTTCCTATGGGTGGTTTTAATGCATAGAGATCTGCATAATTGAGTTGCTTTAGTCTTTGCTACTCTAAAATTATCTGGTCTTCTTTTACTCTAAAATGTAGAGTCAGGCTCCAATGATAGAAGAAAAAAAAAAAAAGCTCTCTTTTCTTAATTAGACAATTCTGAGATGATTTCTGTGTGGCTTTTCAGAAGCTCACAAAAGGAATGAGGGCCAGTTGCTTCCTGTGGTGACCATTACAAGAATCCACCCTTTTAATTACCTTCCTTTCTTTCCATTTTCACGTTCTCATCTCTTACTTCTCTTCTCTGGGGTCAGTTCCAAAATAAGCCATTTGTCTACAGGCTTTTGTTTCGAGCTCTGCTTTTTAGGGAAAGCCTAGGTTAAAAACACAGAGAACTGTAGGTCTTTGCTTTATGTAACCTAAATTTCTCTGTTGGCTCTATGTTTTTTAAAAAATTAAGTTACTTCATACTATAAACTCCCAACATTAATGGTTGAACCACTATATCTTAAGGAAAAAAGTGAACGCCATATGCTTCCAACTTTGAAGGAAGCTGGAGTCAATGTAGCCTGTTTCAATTGCTCACAATCCATACCACAAAGTTTCAAGATGATATTCAAGTGTTATGTTCTGCCCATCTCCCACAATTAGAGCTCTAAGCAGAAAAAAAAGAAAACACCTTCTGCCCTGCAAGTTTTCCCAGCACAGATTCAGCCTCAAGGCAGATTTCCTTTCAATTTTGTAGGCCCCCAACTGAGGACTCTACTAATATGCCCTATTCTATTTTTATCAAAAAATTCGGCCTGCCTTTCTTAGCATGATCCATTCCAAGTGAATGTGCTTGGAATTCCTGGTTTCTTTTGACTTTTCTCTGGAAGCAGAACACACATAACCATTGTTCCCAACAGCCACATTGCTATAGGCACCTCCTTACCTCACATTCTGCATTCATCAAGAAGAAATGCCTTTTGCCTACTTTGCTGGTCCATTCTGCATTGACTTTGGGAATGATGGCCACAGTGCTTCCAATGAACTGAACACTTCTGACTTAATCTAAGAAAAAAGTAAATTTCCAAACCCTTCATTCTGTATTTAAATAATGACTAATTAACTGACATTTTTCAAAAATACAGTAAAAAGTCATATGATTGACTTGCATTGTGACATTATTCACACAAAAAATGGGGAGACGGACATTTAGCTGCTGCCTCCATTCATGTGCTACTGAGGAAATAAGTTTGGCAAAGTTTTGATTTTAAACATGATACCAATCTGTGGGAAGCGCACAAAAGCATTGGCTGTTGTATTTTGTTGTATACTGTTAAGCCTCATTTAAACTGTTTAACTTCAGCATGAGGACACTCTATTTTAATGCCATGGTTGAACTCAAGAACACAAATATCTGGCAAACATGGTGCGCTACTACAAAGTCCCAATATTTGATATATTTTAAAAATTAGACAAGCATGAAATAATTATGATTAGGTGATCATTTTTTAGGTGTTTCCACATGTCAGAAGTAAATAAAATCACTCTTCACCTTATTTTTTAATGACGTGAAATGACAGGTTTTGTGGATTATATTTAGGTCAGGTATAACCATATATACTATTTCCAGTTAAACACAAATTACTTTGAAAAAATTTTGCTATTTTTTAAAGTGACCACTAGATGGTATGCAAATACTCTTTCTTCAATTTGGTTCTACTGTTTTTAGATTTTTAGAACATGAGATGTACCTTGTGTATGTGATGTTCTGATTTAACTTTGTTCTTGTCCTTGCAATGGGGAATAGGAGGAGGAAACATTGCTTAGATTAGGTATTTTTAATTAAGTATAGTCAACACTACAGAATCAATTTTATTTCCCTACATGTTGAAGATGATATTTTGACTTTTTAAATTTTACATTTTTCATACCATTTTCCCAGTATACTCAAGAATCAGTTATTAAACAATAACATTTAAAACAGCTTCAATTAGCTAATGTATTAGCTACTTAGAAGTTCTCTTGACTTGAATAACTAAAAATATTTTACATGAGGGGTTTTAAAAATTGTTTAGCAGTTTAAAAAACTACATGATTATCAAATATAAATGCCACCTCTACTCTGCAAAAAAATAAATAAAAGTTTTGTATGTAAATTAGCTAATACTTTTAATAGCTAAAAGTAATTCCCAAGTTTGCCTATTTAAATACATGTATCTTAATATATGTGAAAATGCTCAATGTCTAACTGAAATTTTGATTTTCTTTTTTTTTTTTTTTGAGATGGAGTCTCACTCTGTCACCCAGACTAGAGTGCAGTGGCACCATCTCAGCTCACTGCAACCTCTGCCTCCCTGGTTCAAGTGATTCTCCTGCCTCAGCCTCCTAAGTAGCTGGGATTACAGGCACCTGCCACCATGCCCAACTTATTTTTGTATTTTCAGTAGAGACGGAGTTTCATCATGTTGACCAGGTTGGTCTCAAGCTCTTGATCTCAAATGATCCACCCATCTTAGCCTCCCAAAGTGTTGGGATTACAGTTGTGAGCCACCACACCCAGGCTGAAATTTTAGTTTCTTTTCCCCAAACTAATGAATGAAATTAATGGGCTATGTCTTAATTCATTTAGTGCTGCTATAATGGAATACAAGACATTGGGTAATTTACAATGAATAGAAATTGATTTGACTCATGATTACCGAGGCTTATAAGTCCAAGATTGAATGTATGACATCTGGTGAGGTCTTTCTTGCTGTGACATAACATGGTAGAAGGTATCACATGTATGAGAGGGAGTGTGAAAGAGGGTCAAACTCACTTTTATAATGAACCCAACTCCTTGGAGAATGACATTAATCCATTCATGAGAGCAGGGCTCTCAGGACCTAATGATCTCTTAAAGGTTCTACTTCTCAACACTGCTGCTCTGGAAATTAAATTTCCAACATGTGAATTTTGGGGACACATTCAAAACATAGCAAATTACTATTTCCCATGAGGTAATGCTATCCATTGTGGTACAGTAATCTCCCCTATCCATAGGGAATATGTTCCAAGAGCCCCCAGGGATACCTGAAACCATGAACAGTACCAAACTCTATATATTCTATGATTTTTCAATCTGATTATCTGTAGCCACGAAGTGACTAACAGGTGGGTAGCATATACAGTATAGATAGGCTGGGCAAAGGGATGATTCACATCTTGGATGGGATGGAGTGGGTTGGTGTGGGGATTTCATCACACTACTCAGAACAGTGCACAATTGAAAACATTAATTATTTCCGGATTTTTTTTACCTATTATTTTAGGACCACAGTTAACTGCAGTTAACTGACAGCATGAAAAGCGAAACTGTGGCTGAAGAGAGACTACTGTATAGCAAATCGATGGTGAGCCCAAGTCACTCCAAAACCAACTACTATTTGAAGTATCATGCAACATTACCCTCCCATAATTAGACAGTTTATATCCGTCATTCCTGCTTTGTTATTCCTCCTGTAAAGCAGGATAAGTTGTGGGCAGCAGTCACCTGACTATGGTCCCAGTCTATGACCTCCAGTTGGTAGCAGTCATGCTCCTGTCATTCTTCTGCATGAGGGTTAATAAAATACCAGCAAAGCATAGCGGAGAAAGTGAAGATGACATGGATGGTCACAGGTATTCCTGACTCAAGTGCGTATGCATTAAATGAACAATCTCCTTGAATATGCAACATAGCTATATGTATTAGTGCAGTTTCAGAGACAGAAACACCATATTTAGTTACATTATTTAGCTATTTATATAAGCACATATGCCTATACAGCTATACACAACTATATACGTATGTACACCATAAATGTAAAAAGTAACTTACATTCATAACCAAATAGTAAGGAAACTCCTTAAATCCTAAATTACCTAAATTCTCCCGATTACCCATTCTTAGGTAATTGAGACTTCATCATCAGTCTGAACTTCATGTTCATCTACGTGATTCTTCCTTTTACCACATTTTTTTCTAAATCCTTGGCCTTATAATTTCATACTTGCTTTCTCTGTTCTTGTTATGGGTCACAAAGCAATCTCAGAAGGAGATAGACAGATGTGGATTTCTCGCCTTACAGAGACCAACTCAACGGCAACCCTCCTGCTTGCAAATTTATTGCTGAATCCCCCTAAGTAATTCTATCCACTGCCTAATTTCCAGCTTCTCTTATTCCACACACATACACTATTTATGAGCTCACTTTTGGCTTCATTGAAAAGATGGAACCTCTTGGATCTGATGTATTCTTCTTAACCTGATATTTTATTTTCTGAAAAATAATTGCAAGGGAAGGTGTGCTGATCTTTATAATCCATAATCAAGTAACCTTTCATCCCATCATTTCCTGACACCTGAGAACTTTACTCTGTATTGTTTATGTTGAGACACTCCTACTTTAATACATAGTTTTTTGTTTTTTTTTTTTATCTTGATAGACAAAAACCAGAAAAACTCTAAGGAATCCTTCCTTTGCTCCACTAGACTTGCCCCCCGGTTATCAACTTTTATCTTTTATTTCACTGAAAACTGTGAAAATTCCAGCATTTTCCTTCCCATTTTTATCAACTATGACTTCTGCAATTTTACTGACACCTCTCTTCTAAAAAATGCTCGTTTTAAATTTCCAACACTCCCCTTTATAGCCACCTCTCCTGGCACTTTGACTGGTCCTGTGGACTCTTAGTTTGTTGACCAAGCTCTCCTTTGTGAACCTCTTTTGTGGTGTGGACTGTATGGACCACTAACTTGATGTTCCTCCAATCATTTTGATACCATGTTTATTTTAGGTCTCTTGCACTTCCATTTTCTTCCTAATTATAGATATTTCTCAAGTCTCATTGCATTACTAAACCGTTGCTGTTCCATTTATTTTCCACTTATTTACTTATTCATTCACCCATTCCTTTATACAGCTATCAGTTTATCCATACTACCACTAAATATGCCATATTTTATTGGGATATGGCTCTACAGGGTAAAGATCTCTATAGAAGAGCTGACTGGCAAGTGTTGAAAGAATGCTAACATTGGGAAATAACCATTTGACAACAACATACAATAGTACATATAAACCATATAATCATAACAAAGATGAGTTCAGGCAAGAATCATCAATGGACATTAACTCTAGAAGGAAGTTTTGGTGAGGTACAAGATATTTGCATTGTCCTAAAATGTCTCCTAACACATTGGTTAATAGTTGCAAAGGAAATTATAGAGATCATTGAATAGAGAAATTAATCATTACTTTGGGTGATAAAGTCAACATCAGTAAATCAGACATTGTCTCCCTGTAGGCGTTATGCCCTGATAAAATATCACTTAAGCATCTGGACTTGTTTTCTTATCAATGAATTGAAGATGTGACTTGTGAATTCAAGAACACAGCTTGGTGCCTGAATTATAGAAAACATTCAATAAACGTTAATTGTTTCGTTTAAAGTCTTCTCTAATATGACTTTATACATTTTGTACATTTAATCCCATTATTCCTCAGTATGTTTTCTTCGCCCAAATGCCATGTGTATTTCTTTTCGTTAACTAAATTAGCAGCTAGTATTTAGCATTGTGTCTTGCATAAAATAGATGCTGATGCATATTTTTTATTGCCATTGGTTTTTGATTACTTTGTGCCATGTTTTGTCTGGCCAAGTGGAGGAGAAAGGATTCTTCTAATTTAAACTAAATCCGTTGCTATAGATACCACATTTTCCGCTAGGTTTTCATCTTCTTACTTCTCTCTATGATACCAGCAAATTATTTTCATCACATCTCTTTTTACCTTGATTTAGCCAACCACACCATCATAAGCATGAAATGTAATAGAAAAACAATCTAAAGCTTAAAAACAATTGCCCTTATAATAAAGTTTACCATCCAAAACTAATATTGGAAGACATATTCATAGATTATGCTTTGAAGCATAATGTAACAATACGTTTTAAAGTAGAGGTTTTATCCAATTGTGGCTAAAGAAATGAATTGTTAAGACTACGCAATGCAATTTAAGTAGTTTTAAATCTCATCTGTTACATTAATATTGTATTGGCAAATATGTTTATTGATTACACAGAGAAATAAGGTAACTATAGATTTTAAACTACAATTATTTTCCATTGTGTCTAAGAAATAATTAAGCTATTAAGCTTGAGTGCATGATTCATTTTAATTATGCTTCCTCGGAACTTCTTTATTTACATTAAAATTCATTTGTCAAATTTAGATTTTTGATTCAGAGAACAAAAATATGGTTTTTATTTGTTATTTGTTTAGCATACAGTTTATGCTTATTAGAGCATATTGTAATTTGTCTATATTATCGTATGAAATGAGGAAAATGAATACTGATTCAATACAAATAAAGTCAATGAGAGTCAATTTAATATTTTGAGTGATTTTCACAATCACTGCTTAGTAATTTAGTAATCTTTCATGGTGATTTAATTGCGTAGCTCAGATTAAATTTTTTAAGTTTTCTTTTTAGACAAACTTAGTAAATGTATTAAGGTAATAAATGTTTCATAAATTAACTACTTGTTCTTCAGTTTGAGAAACTGAATGCTTGCAATAGAACCTTAATTCTTTGCATATAGAATGTCAAAGCAATATTTTCATTTGGTTTAAAAAATTAGAAAAAGAAATTAGCTTTATGGCATCATAATCCATGGCGCTTTTGTAGCTTGTTAAATGCAGGGTAGTGTTGAATTCTTGAGATAAAAAGCAATGACTAACAAATAGTTCAACTTTATTTAGTCCTTCTTTCATAGTATTTAAAGCCACAGTGCCATAAGACAACACCTAGAGATATAACACCAATCTTCATTTAACTTATTTCTAAGTAATTTTCAATATCTATTAAATAATGAATAAAAAGTGAGAATAAAGGAAGCATTTTGTTCTAAAATCTATATAATATTAATAACCTCCATTTGTCAAATTTTACTAGATGAACAGCGTCTTGTATACACTAATTTTCATCTTAACTCTATGAACTACATTTGACAAATTAAAAAATAGTCCCATATTAACTTGTTAAAAGAAAAACTTTGGAAAAATTAAATATGGCAAAGTTTGTTTGAGCAAAGTATGATTTATGAATTGGGCAGCAATTACAACCAACAGAAGTTCAGAATGCTCTACCCAGCATTGTGGACAGGCAGTGTTTATAGACAGAAAAAGAAAGTTATACAGAAACAGCTTAACTGGTTACAGTGTAGAATTTGCGTTATGTGGACTTCTAATCAGTTGGCAGCCTATGAATGACTGACGCTCAGCTGCTGGGATTGGTTGACACTCAGCTACTTGTTACAAAAATATACTAAGTGGGGTTCAGTTTGCTTATATACTAAGTTAGGTTGGAGTTCACGATGTAAGAATTCAAAGTACTGAAGGAGTTCTAGGCTAAATTTAATTTTATTTAACAACTTCCAACGTCCAAAGGTTAAATAACTAGGCCAAGGTTATGAGGCAAGTGCAGGCAGAACTAGAATTTAAAAATAGGTCAGTCGGGGTTTACAGTCTGTGCTTCTAGCCACAGTGCATACTGCCTTCACGGGCATGATCATATTGAAGTGTAAAGGCCAACCAAGTTTTAGTCTCTACTTTTTTCCTTTGATCATGGCTATATTCTACATTCATCTCACCAGAAACCTAATCAAGAAATGTAACTTTTCAAATCATGTATTATCTTTTAACATTTCATTTTATAGAAATAAATACAAGTTTTAAAATATCTGAAATCATTTTAACCTGATTTTCATTTTTCTGATGCATACTGGAAAATGTTTAAAGTGGGAACAGAAATATCTATCATCAAAGATTATTGTAAGGATTTAAGTGAGGTAAGACATCACAGAAGTTATGTGTAAAAAATTACAAAGTGTGCTTTATGAATGTAAGCAATATTTTTACTTTTCTCCGTGTTTTATGAGTGTTCATAATGACATAGTTACGACTAGAAAAAGGAGATTCAACTTTTGACTAACTAGTACCACAAATAAGTTCCTAAGTATGGTGCACTAAAAAAATCTGTTTTCCCCCTTGAGTATGGGGGAGATATGAGTTATTTAAGGAATTTCAACTGGTACTCTGATACACTAGCTGGTTTAGTTCCTCTGTGGCAACAATATTTTATGTTTTTTAACAATATTTTAAATTTTTAACAATATTGGGTAGAACCTAAGGGTTTTTTTGTAGGTGTGTGCATGTCCCTTGTTTTGAAAGATACATATATATTTATATATATATATATATATATATATATATATATATATATATATAAAATGTGTGGTTGCGTGTATATTACATGAATTGGGTACTTGCCCACCTGCCATAATAAATAAAAACTTGAGAGGTAACTGGATCATACTTTTTCCTGAGAGAGATATATATGTACACACACACACACACACACACACACACACATCAGAAAAAATATATATGTAATATATGTATTTATATACTGCCATGCTGTTGACATGGAATGGCCTCTTGAGACAAGAATATAAGTCATACTTTAACATTTTTTCAACAGGTACTTTTCCACCACCTGCACATCTGGTATCTAAAGCATACAAATCTCCCTCTAATTACATGGAATATTAGCACTTCAGATGTGTACAGAATTCAATCATGAATTAATTGTAACTTAATACTTGCCAGATGTTCACTTGAGAGAGCTAATGTTTAAGAGGTGGCATAGAGATTCATTAAGTGCTCATTCCTCCGAGTTCTCTAACTTCTCTCGTTTCTCCATCCTGAGTTAGGCCACAAGGAAGCAATATTGATTTTCCTTACCTTCTCATAAAACACTTCAAAGTCAGGAAATGAGACCACATCTCATGTATAGCCACTTCCAGATGATCACTTCTATTCTGTTGTAAAAACAGTTTTCCACCCTGACATGTAAACAGCTTGACAGTCATCACTCCCATCCTTACAACAAGGAAAAACTGAAAATGAACAACTCTTCTTGGATCCCTCAGGTAATTAGGATTCCAGGAAAACCACTGCCCCAAAACAGGAGAGACAGGCAAAGAAGTACAGTTCACCAGAAGGCAGAAGCTGGTGTAGACAGTGATTGGTAGGAATAATTAACAGAATTGACAAAAATGCTACAGGTGAACTAGCATCAGAGTTAAAACTCTTGGGAGACCCCACACTTTTATTATTTTTACCCCCAGGAACACTACCCAGGTTTTCATGGTGAAGATAAGAGAAAAAGCCTACTGTATGTTACGCACTGGGAGGGGAAACATAACCATTTTAAAATACACCTAGGGCATTCTGTTCTCTTTAACAAAGGTTGGTCTCAACTGAAACTACTTTACTAGAGGCTCATCTGACCTGGGAGAAGGGCAACAAGCCAGCTCCCGGCCCATGGCCTTCCTGTCTCACATAAGTGGAGAAATGAAAAGGCTATGAGACTCTTCTGATGGTCACAACCCAGGGGCTGTGTTCCCCTAAACCCTCAGAGATTTAATTATAGGATTATAGAATGCTTTCCCTCCCCAGCACTTCACACACTGTCAGGGCTGTAGGATTATATAATAGCAGTAGATTACATCTTAAAGTCTTGTAAGGCACACTCTTTTTAAGAAGTGGTTTCTAGGGAAACTGAATTACAACAGGGTAAACAAAAGAATAAGAATACTAGAAGAAATGGAAACCTCTAATGCAGCAACAGTAAACACCACACAGTTTAACCCCTAGCCAGATAAACTAAAAGCCTATTTACTTTAGTTCCTATTACCCAGTATATCATGTCCAACATTCAGCAAAATTTACAAGGCAAGGACAAGTAGAGTCTGAAGAAACAAAGCAAACATCAGAATCAGACCCAGATATGGCAGAGACTTGGCCATTACCAGAATAGAAATTTTAAATAAGTGTGATTAATATACTAAGAACTTCAATGGAAAAAAATGACACACAAGCAAAATTGTAACACTTCTGGTCTCTACCTGCTACAGAGTCCTTAGCATTGTCTAACAATCTTTCTGTTTCCCTACTTTGCTACCTTTTTTTTGCATTTTTCGGAGATGCCATTTTACTATTCTCAAATATCAGGCACTGCATCTTTCTTTCGTTTATAGCATTAACATCATAATTTAATAAAGAAAACAGAAGCTACTGCACAATCACTTGACTTCCTATTGGGAAACTATTCAGAATATGGACTCCAGAGTCAGACCTATGTTCAAATCCTAGCCCTACTAAGCATATGGCCTTGGGGAGGTAACTTAAACTTTCTGAATGAGTTTTAGCTTCTGTATAATAACGATAAAATTTTTTTCTTCATTGAATTATTTTGAGGATTAAATAATGCATTTTAAATATTCAAAATAGTGCTTAGTACATAGTTCTTCATTAAAGAGTAGAAATTAAAATTGTGATTGTCACTGTTGTTTATGCCACCCATTTCTACAAGCCTGACTTCTTTAGTATTTACTCCCTTCTATTTTAAAGGAAAAGGGATCCTTCTTGGTACATGAATAGCTCATCCTTTCACTTATATTTTGAATTCTATTCCCCTCTGCCTTTCAGGTGCTCATTTCTAGTTTCAATTCCTTTTAAATCCCATTATCCTGTATCTTTCCTACTTTTTTCTTCCTACCTCTTTCTCATCACATTTAAGTATGCTTAATTCTGTCCACCTTAAAGGCAAAGGAAATGAATTCCATTTTCACTACTGGCTTATATCCAACAAACTCTCCTAGAGACAACAATTATAAACTGTAGAAACATACAAAAATAACTGTGTGGTGGCCCTAAAAATGACAAACATCAGAAAAAACTGGAAAAGATTCAATCCTTGAAAGAAGAAAAACAGACTGGGTGAGATTTACATTTACAGGGCTTTTCCCCTGAAGGCACTCCAGAATCCCAGTGTCATGAGTGGCTAGGACTTAAGTAGAAAGCTGAAGTCATGTGCTTGAGAAGTAGAAGGGTAGAAGGCAGTGGCTACGAGGGTGGTTGGAAATCGAGAGTGGAAATTTTCAAAAGGACAGATCCACCAAATGGGAAGCCCCAACGGGTATATAAGCTCCCCTGAAATACAAATTCTTCCAGAGCTGCAAAACTCCCAAGTGAAAAAAATTCAAAAACAAACAGCTACAAGGCTAAAAGAGTTAAATAGAGATTTCACCTGTTGCGCATTTCAGGGAAGAAAAGTTGGAATCCCGACAAAGCAGAAGCACTTTGATAAACAACTTTGTATTGAAACTCTAGGAAAGCTACTTTAGGAGTAAAGACTACACCCTGGACTAAAATAGTCTCCCTAGGACAGAAGAAAAACAGAAAAACAAACAAACAAACAAAATAGACCCGCTCTTGCAAAGCTTACAATCAAGTCTGCAGGTTTCCTGTCTGGCAATTACTAAGTAGATTCTATTGAATCAACTCTTCCAAAGATAACAACGTCTATATAAAACTCCAAATCAAACAGATAGAAAACCTACCTGAAGGCACTGAGTTTCTAAAAACAGGCAGAAAACTGCAGGAGTGGAGGCCCTTGGAAGAAGGGATCACACAGCTTTATGGAAAATAGGTTAGACTTACCACAGGGGCAGCTAAGCAAAGAGAAAAAATCTTTAGTCTTACTTGCTCAAAGAAAGAAAGTAAAGGTACGGACAGTCACAACAACTGAAGTGAGACAGTGACAGCCCCAAGTTGTATCTGACCTCTGAAAGGATCTCTGGCTGGTCACCGAATGACACACTGATAGGACAGGCTGCAAAAGACCCAGCTGTAACAAAAAGAGCTACACATGGATTTCAGCTATCACCCACGTTAGAGAAAACAGAGCTTGTAGTTTTAGGCTGGCCAATTTCTACTAACAATTTCTGGTACGTTAAGCAAATCAGATTGTGAGCAGTTTAAAACTAGTTCTGTCCCTGCATAAATAGGATGTAGATTATCCTACAGCAAAAGAAGTAGTTAAGAATAAACAAATTACAGTTTATACGTCTGCTTATGAGCCATTATGGTTAATTATTAAATAAAAAATTAATACTCTGAAGGGAATAGAGAAGAATCCAAAATCTGTACAATATATAATTTTTTATGCTCAGCATACAATCCAAAATTACCAGGCATATTAATAAATATAAAAACATGATCCATAATCAAGAGAAAAGGCAATCAGTAGAGACCAAACTCAAGATAATCTAACTGTTGTAATTAGCAAATAAGGATTTGAATTACTTACTATAACTGACCTCAAGGAAATAAAAATAAATCAACTAGAAATCTCAGAGAAACAGAAATTATAAAAAAAAAAAATTACAACTCAATAACATAATAAATATCTCAGTAAAAAAAATAGCAAAAGCTTTAAATAAGAAGTTTATGCAAGAGGTTCTATAATGGGCAAAAATCATATTAAAAGATGTTCATTATTACTAGTTATCTTCAATGCAAATTTAAACTACATTGAGATACCACTTCACACCCATGGGAATAGCTAAAGTAAAGCCTGAGTATACCAACTATTGAAGAAGATTTGAAGCAAGTAGAACTAGCCTATACTGTAAAATGTTAATCGGTTTGAAAGTTTAGCATTGTCTTGTAACTTTAAACATATGCCTAACCTTTGACCTGGTAACTACCTAGGTATTTACCCAAGAGAAAAGATGGGCACTTATTTTTCTTCAGTGAATCTAAATATCCAGCAATAAGAGAACGAATAAACCAATGTGATAAATGAAACTCCACCCAGCATGAAAAAGTACAGACTATGGTATCTCAGTAATATGGGTAATTCTCAGAAACATTTAGCTAAGTGAAGAAAACAGATCCAAAGGACTACATAATATATAATTCCATTTATATAAAGTTCAAGAATAAACAAAACTAAACCATGGTGTAGTCAGAAGACTAGTTATCTTTAGTGTCACAAGTAGTGAGTAGCTGGGTCAGTGTCACAGGCAGTAAAGGAATTTACCATGACAGTTGTATGTAAAGAAAGGCAGATATATTAAAGAAAGTATGAAAATATGTTGTAAGGGTGCAACAGGCTGATCAGCAAGAGAGGAGCCGACTGCAAGGAGACAAAGTCTTGCTGGGGATTTTATAGGATGGTGCTTGTGCTGGAGAGAGCTACGTGCAGTACTGATAATGCCAAGGTTGCAGCGAGCTAACCTGCATTTTTCTATCAGGGTCTTCTGATAAGCTGGGCTCAGGAAGATTGCAAGTCATTTGCGCAGGAGGGCTATGTGTCCTGGACCATGAAAAAAGGCAGAGTTACAGAAAGCAGATATGCTTTCTCTTTTTGCTTTCCCCTCCTTGCCAAGACTGACTCCTTATCCCTTTAAGACTCCACATTTAGGAGACAGGATTTGACTAGAAATGGACATTAAGAAATTTAGGATGATGTAAATATTCAGTATCTCAGTTGTGGTGGTGGATATATGGATGTGTACCTTTGTACAACTCAATGCTCAAAATTTATTATTTAAGCAAAAAAATTATACTCAATTTTAAAAACTTTGAAAAAAAATTCATTCTTACATAAATACTGGCTGGCAGGCTATCTGCAATCCATTTCCCCGACATTGCCACATCCAATGCACAACTTCTGGAAATCTTCTGTGCTCTTTCTCTGCTGTCAGAACATATTAATATTCAGGCTCTCGTTTTCTCTCATATGGCTTATTGAATTAGCTTTTAATTAAGATATCCGCAATCTTTTTAAAATGCAAAATTGATAACATCACATTATTACTTAACAATTGATCTTAAGCTAAATCCCAAACTCCTTTCTGGGTTTTATGAGTGTCTTTATGTTCGGTCTGTGTCCCACCTCCATCTTACTTTTTACAATTTACCCACTAGAATATTTAGTCCCAGACATTAGAAATGTTTTCTGTTCAATTTCAAACCTTTCTCTAGCTTCAAGTTCCTCATCTATGCTTATCCTTTGACATGAAGCAATCCTATTTTTCTCTATCTGACGAATTCCTACTCAATCATCTGGTCTCAACTTAATTAACCTTTTGTTCTAGGAAGCTGTTCCCAACAATGTATTCTGTTCAGGGCATAAATGTTCTCCAAAATACCTATGCCTTTCAAACTATATTTAGTTACTCATTTATTTGTCTATTTTTCTTACTAACTCCAAATATGTGATTTAAAGGATTATCTCTCTCATGTTAGGATTACATTTACAATACCTACAACGATTTCTGGTCCATGGAGGGACTTCAATAAATATATAATTATTACTCAGTGATTGAATAATTAAATAAATGAATGATGAATGAAATAAAAAATCAGTGAGTATAAAATTCTTGGCGTTGTTTAGAAGAACTACATAAAGTAGGCATTTAGAGAACAGTCAAATATCATCTACAAAAATATAGTCACAAGTTTCATTCATAAACGTCTCATTGCTGCTTAAATTTGCCACCTTTTTGTTGGCTGTTTTTAGAAACCTCTGACTGATAAGCAACATAGTCTCAACAATTTCTAACCATTTCTGGTATATTGAACAAATAAGATTGTGGGTAAGTTAAAACTAGTTTCTGTTCTTGCATAAATAGAATATAAGTTCTGCTATAACAAACTGCTAAGTAGTTAAATGGTTAAACATAAAAACAAGAATAAAAGCTAACAGTTTGTAAGTAGACTTTCCAGAGAAAACTCAGGGAAAGCGACATAGTTATTAGAAGAAAATTTCCAGCAGGAAATTTGGGATTTAATCCATGGCAACTCTCAAGCATCACAAGAATGCATAAAAATCTGATAACTAGGCAAATTATTTCTCCTAATTTTATTGCTCTGTTACAATCTGTCTATATTTGTTAAATCCTCATTCTTTTCCCAGGTTAATACCTGGCAAACCCATCAGATATGAAAACATTTGAGTGAATAAAACTTTTAAATAATAAAATAATGAATTGCTTTCATTTTTTGTTTATTTTCTTTAGTACTAGGTGATAATGCTATTAGCTAGCATTTACCAAGTGGTTACTGCTTATCAGATAATGTTCAGTTACTGATCACTGACAGAATTTGTTCCACCTAATTGAAAAATAAGTGAGAAAAATGAATGGATATTTATAACATATCATGAAAAATAGCAGATGACAAAAAACTTAGTACAATTCTGAAAATTTTAAATTGTAAGTGTACTCTATGTGTGTGTGTATATGTGTGTGTGTGCGTGTAAAAAAAGCTAAGCAAATTACTCACCAAAATGATGACAATGATTATATTTGTATGGTGAGATTTAGGGTGACTCTTATTTTAAAACTTTATTTACTGTGTTTTAAGTGGGCATTTAATGATGAGCACACATTATTTCAAGTATCAGTAACAATTTCTCCCTTCTCACATACATTTTCACTTTGGAAAAATTAGAGAAATATTATACATTTAGTCTTATTTATTAATCTTATATATATTTCTATGTCCATAAACAAAAACTTGTTACTTCAAGCTTTATAATTTTAGGGTATTTTTCTGTATGTTCTGTGCTTGAGCCATATTTTACCAGAATCAGAGTGAGTGGGAATGGCTCACTGAAAGACAAATGAATAATGTTAAAGGGAATAAATTGTAGTTGTGTCTTCGCTTCTGTTTTTTTCTACTTAGTATATAGCTAAACAAATTAGTTTAGTTTTTAAATATATGAGCCCCACCAGAGTTAAGAACATAAACACTAAATATGTTTATTTACTCTTACACGTTGAAATGTACTTGAGAAGTTATTGAAAAATTTCTCATGAACGTTATGAAAACCCGAGTATTAGGGACAAGAATTTCCCACTGTTCAGACAATATAAAATTATTCCATCCCAATTCCACTCGATGTTTTTGTTTTTGTTTTTGTTTTTTTGAGAGACACGGTGTCACTCTGTCACCCAGGCTGGAGTGCGAGGGGTGATCTTGGCTCACTTCAACCTTGACCTCCTGGGGTCAAATGACCCTCCCACCTCAGCCTCCCAAATAGCTGGAACTATACGTTTCACTTGATAATTTATGAAGTGCCAACTTGAGACTACAGTTTGCAGCTAACATACTTTAGTAGGCTCAATAAAATCTGTGAACCTGAATTCAAAATCAGACATTCCGTTAAAAGCATCTAGTGATTTTCTTATTGTTTATACTTACATTTTAGAGGTTTTAAGTTCCTGTCTCCAGTCTTTGGAGCAGGTTTAGAGAATATTTTGAGAAAATATTTGGAACTGATTCCTACAGTTCATCTTTCCATAAGAGTATATTGGCACCATACTTGCAATAATGCAATTACTTAATAGCATGTTATCTACAGCAAGGGGGTTTCTTGTTCAACCACTTGTGTAATTTCTGCCCTTTAGACATTGATGAGAGCTTCATCCTATATTAACTCTTTTAATTCTTACCAAATATTTGAAACAAAGTTGTCCTTGAGAAAGAATGTCCAGAAAACATGCTATCTATCTTATCAGTAAATAGCTGGGCTTGCTTTGTCATGAAAAGACCCCTTCTATAAATAAGTCACCTAGAAGTAATATCCTTCTTAGGATATGGAAGCTTAGTGATTATGGGCTCATGAGGAACTTGTCCCAATTTCCAGTGACAAGAGCAAAGGAAAAAATGTAAAACCCATCATGGTTATTTTCTTGAGTTTTTGAGACCTGGTTCTACTCTTTAACCCTGTGCTTTGATTAGCAACTGATGCTGAGGACTAAGAGTTATCATATCTCATCTTCTATCTATACTCAGTGTATCCTGCCTTGAAACTAAGGTTGGAAAGAGAATATCATGCATTAAAACTATGAATGGGATATAAGGGAAAATGGTGATGTGGTACGACTATTTTTTCTTATACCACTGCAACAATTAGCACTTTAAGAAATTTCTTGGTGTATTAGGCTGTTCTTGCACTGCTATGAAGAAATACCTGAGATGGGGTAATTTATCAAGAAAAGAGGTTTAATTAGCTCACCATTCTGCAGGCTATACAAGAAGCACAATGGCTTCTGGGAAGGCCCCAGGAAACCTTCAATTATGGCAAAAGGCAAAGGGGAAGCAGGCACATCTTATATGGCCAGAGCAGAAGGAAGAGAAAGAGGTGGAGATGCCACACACTTTAAACAACTGGATCTCTTAAGAACTCTAGCACCAAAGGAAGATATCCACCTCCATGATTCAATTGTTCCCCATCAGGCCCCACCTCCAACATTAGGGATTACAATTCTACTTGAGATTTGGGTGGTGACACAAATCCAAACCATATCACTTGGAATTAACTATCTTGACATTGGTAATTCACTATTTCATATAATTTTTCCAGAATAATGGATCAAGAAGGTTGTGATAAGTGTTTTCTTCCACCGTTTATTCTTTGGATTAAATGTCTAATGACAAGAAGTTTTATTTGACATTTATCAAGAATCAACTGAAAAACTTTTCTGATTTTTCCACCACATATAAATACTTAATGCCTCCTAAATTGTTATTCTTAAAAGGAATGATAAGGGGAAACTATAAATTTGATTTACAATTTGGGGTAAGAAAATGTTTACCCTTGACAATCTTTCTCCAAATTGGTCTAAGGATTACAATTTGCATCCTTTACTAATCACAGTATACCATGAATTAAAATTAAACCACTGCATACTTAAGAGCCTTATTACAGTACAATTTATCTCTTTCCTATTCTTTGTACTATTTTGTCACAAGTTTTACTTCTACATGTTTCAAATACCACATTTTTTATAATTAAGCAATCAACTTAAATTTAAGAAATAAGATTATATGTATCTGCATATTTACCATTATAAATGCTCATCATTTCTTCCTATATAAAATAATTTCCATCTGGAGTCATTTACTTTGTGCCTGAAGAACTTTCTTTAGCAATGTTTTTGTGTATGTCTGCTGGAACAAATTTTATCAACTTGTTTACCTGAAAATGTCTTTTGCCTTAAATCTTTAAAGACACATTTCCTGGATATAGATTCTTTCTTTCAGAATTTTTAGAGTATTATTCCATTATTCCATTGTCTTTTGATTTATGTTGTTTCTTAAGAGTGATCAGTAATAAATTTTGCAGTTCCACTACCTATAATTTTTTTTTGAATGCTCTGGTTGCTTTCATAATTCTTTTTCTATTTATCAGTAGAGTTTGACTATGATTTTCCTATGTGCATTTTCTTCTTTATTTAAGCTGTTCAGGGTTCACCAAGTATCCTGCATCTGTAGGTTGCCCTTTTTAAAATCAAATTTGGAAAAAATGTTAGCCAATATTTCTTCAAAATTGTTTTCCTGCACCTTTTTCTTTATTCTCCTTTGGGGACTCTAATTACATGTATGTTATATTACTTGATATTGCCATAATGGACATGGAGGTTTTATTCTATTTTTTCAGTCGGCTTTCTGTTTCTACTTTAGTTTGGAAAATTTCTGATGACTTATTTTCGAGTTTACAAATGCCTTCCGTTTTGTGCAATCTGCTGTTAATTATACGCAATGAATTTTTCAGAGATTGTGTTTTTCAGTTTATGGTTTCCATTTGTTCCTTTATAGTTTCATGGTTCTTTTGAAATTCTCCATTGCTTCTCTAATTTTCCCATCTTTTTCTATAGTATCTTTAACATATTTATCATAATTATGTTCAAGTTCTTACTGGTAATTTCAACATTTGGGTCATAAATGAGTTTGTCGCTAGTGAACTATAATCACATATCTGATTTTTAAGTAGTTTACATTGTGCATTGTAGGGACTCAGGAATCTGTTATCTTCTGAAGAGTGCTGCATTTTTATAGGAAATCAGCTAAGTTACTGGCAGTTTACTTGATATTTCAAAAGATTATTTTTAGGCTTTCTTAGAATGGAGAATTTTGTTTTTTCTTTGAGTCTTATGGCAACATTTTTTTGTCTTTGTATGCAACCTTTACTCCTAAGATGTAACCCTTATATTGTTTCAATGGAGATCTTGAGATATTTACCAATTTCCTCAAAATGTTGAAATTCTCACTGCATTCCTGTTTCTCCAGCACTTGGCAGTTGCTAATACTCAGTAGAACTCTTCTAGAGTTTTAGATGTTTTCCCCAAATGGGCTTACTGATGTCTTGTTGTGTGCATGTACAGTTTAGGGGGTCATCCAACTATTTGAGAGGGATTAATATGCAGTCTCTGTGGTACTCTTCTGAGATGTTATCCTCAAATCCCATTGTCTGCCTCCTTAGACTAATAAGTTAGTGGCTTTCTTCTTGAGTTCTATCAAAGGTATGTCAATATAAACTGGGTGTTTCCTCAGGAGAAAACCATATCAATAGGGATCTTACCCAGAATGAGATAAAAATCCCTCCATTTTGTGTTTGTTTTTATTACTCTTAAATTTTTAAAATATTTGTATTCAATATTTTGTCCACAGTATATAATTGTTATCAGCAGGTGGGTTATTCATTTATAAGCTAAAAGCTTCCTTCACTTTTATTTGCTTGATTTGCAAATTAGTGAACTAGAAATCTTTGAAATATTTTACTAAAATTAAATTCATTTAAATGCAAAGTACCTCTTAATTATGTGCATTTTGGCACAACAAGTGAATAAGAGCTTCAAGAATTAGGTATGTCATTAAAGTATATCAGTCATTATGCAATGAGCACACTAATGTTCACACAGATTACTGAAAGATGACAATCAAGAATCTCAAGTCATCTTGATCCAAGTATCTGCTGAAGTTGCCAACATGTTTTCTAATGTTTATTAGTATTACTCTTGCATTTTACTCCATATAATTTAAACTGTTTACATTGATTTGCTTGTTTAAGGCAATACTATGTGTCCTGGTAAAGACCTATATTCAACATAAATAATGAACTTTAAGAACATCTCACATTCACAAAATAATCCATAGTTTGCAAACAAAACAAAATTCACACATTTTTACGGAATTTAATTTTCTTAACCACTGCCCGAGGCCATGGGAGCCCACCTTTTGCATCAGTGTGACCTAGATGTGAGACATGGAGTCAAAGGAGATCATTTCAGAGCTTTAGGATTTGGCTACCCCACTGAATTTTGGACTTGTATGGGGCCTGTAGCCCCTTCATTTTGACCAATTGCTCTCATTTGGAATAGTTGTATTTACCTAATGCCGGTACTCGCATTGTTATCTAGGAAGTAACGAACTTGCTTTTGATTTTACAGGCTCATAGGCAAAAGAGACTTGCCTTGTCTCATATGAGACTTTGGACTTCTACTTTTAGGTTAATGCTGGAATGAGTTAAGGCTTTGGGTTACAGTTGGAAGGCATGATTGGTTTTGAAATATGAGGACATGAGATTTAGTAGGGTCCAGGGGCAGAATGATATGGTTTGGTTCTGTGTCCCCATCCAAATTTCATCTTGAATTGTAATAATCCCTACGTGTAGTGGGAGAGACCCAGTGGGAGGTAACTGAATCATGGGGATGGGTTTTTCCCATGCTGTTCTCTTAACAGTGAACAAGTCACATGAGATCTGATGGTTTGATAAAGGGGTGTTCCCCTGCACAAGCTCTTTCTTGCCTGACGCCAAGTAAGACATCTCTTTGCTCTTCCTTCATTTTCCTCCATGATTGTGAGGCCTCTCCAGCCATGTGGAACTGTGAGTCAATTAAGCCTCTTTCCTTTATAAATTACCCAATCTCAGGTATCTCTTTATTAGCAGCATGAGAATGAACTAATACAACCACTCTGTGATAGCATATCAGACTCTTTCCATCTTATAGATTAAAAATTAGAATCTTAAATAAGTTATGGTGACTTTCCAGATAAAACACAGATACAGATAGTAGGTGATGGAACCAGACCCTAGACACAGATATTCTACTCCTGGTAAAATTTTCTTTCCACTAATTCATAGTAATCTCAACATTTGGGTCCCATCTCATTCTGCTTTGGATCTAAACGTTTTTCTTGGTGCAAGTCAAATACCTTGTATTACCTTTGATATAACAGAGTAACACAGGATATTTGATGGTACCTTAGAGTTGGAGTTTGGTTCCCTTGAAGATAACAGATGAGAAAATACAATTTATAAATTATTAAGAGACACATAGACTGACAGAGCTTGAACTATAATTTGGGTGTCTTAAGTCTACTAAATATTACACTGCATCATTCTTGGCATAGTGGGAAGAAATAAGTTCTGGTTCATTGTTTTTTATATTTTACATTTTAATTAACTTAAAGCTTAATAAAATAATTCATTTCCACTTTTGTAGGACAAATTTATAGGAAAAAAAGCAAAAGCAAATAAAGGCATTTTTTAAAGTAAATGGTAGACTCAAGTCTGTCTCTCTTAGCCTCCAATGTTTTATATAAGGCCTGAAGACAAATTTTAAAAACGTATTTGCCAGCAGCCTTTTATCGCCACAACCTAGAACTAGATAGACTGCTATGTATTCTCTGGGGCTATGGGTGGGGGTGGGGTGGGAGAACAGGAGATAAACATCATTCAGTCTTATCTGCAGAGCTCATTTGCTTAATCCCACTTTGAAATTAAACTATTCTTTTTAAACATGTAGCTCTGAAAATAAGATACCAGCCTCTTAATAAAATATGGTATGTTGCATAGGTATTAATTATATATAATATTATTATGGGGGTATCCTTCCATGTGATTTTTTTTAAGTTGAATTGGATCTAAAGAAATTGCTGCCTGAATATCTATTTGGCTTCTCCCTCCTTTATACAATTGTACCATTACTTTGATTGTTGGATGTCCTATGCAGAAATTGAAGCTGCTTCTGAAAAGCTCTTGCCTTGCTAATCAAGCTGAAGGCATACGATTGTAGAGACAGTTCCTTAAAGAACTTATATGTGATCCTTGTTACTAGGAAACTACATTCCTAGATTGAAAATCTCTTTCATACAGCCACAGCTCAATATAGACACAGATAGATATGTTATATATACATATGCATGTGCATATCCAAAACTTTGCACATACATAAAACCAAGTTAAAATAGGAAATAGCTTTAGAGATACAATTTCTACAAATATAGTTAAATCAAAGAGTTGTATAGTTGCATCAAAAGTGATATGTCACACAGGCATATAATTAATCCTGAATATTTTATTATTGACTTTAGAAATATACAAAATGGAAATTTAAAAGATAAAACCAGCTAAATTGAAATCTTCCCAGTTTTAAGCTATTCTGTATCAGAAATATGTGTGCAGGGTAATGAAGGGAGGCATCTGGTTAAATTGTCAGAGCCGAATTTAGACATATTACAGGATTTATAAATATGCTTTCTCCTAAGAGAGTAAGAAAGACATATGTATATCAATGTCATCAGTTTCTTCGGACTTAAAGAGCATTAGAGACCATGCAGTTAAATTATCTTTATTCCTGCACTTCTTTTTCTTTTTACCTAAGCAGAATTACCTTGTAATATTCTTGTATTTCTGATAAAATTACAAAAAGCTGCCCTTCGCAAATTGATATAGTGGTAAAGTATATCCATCAAGTATTATTTTCCAAAAATTTGTATTGTTAGGCTATTCTTGAAGATTAAGGCTGAATACAGAGTAATACAAAAAGGAGGATCATTTTGACCCAGTGGCCAGACAGACTACAAAGCTTCTTGGGATACTAGAAAAGCTTTAGGAATGGGAACTTACAGAGCAGAATGGCTGCCAGCTTTACTGCATTTAAAGGAAGTATACTAGACTGGAAGCAGTGTTTAATTTTGCCAGATTTAGTATGTCAGATCGCACACGCTCTTTAAGTACTGAAGGTGATTGAGAGACTTCATCATAGTATCTTTTTAAGTCAAGAGGGTTCCAAATGGTATTCTATACATATATGTGGTTCCTGTCCCCAGCACACTATACAACAAAAAGCATAGACAGATCTCAAGCAATTTAGAGGTTTATTTTGCCAAGGTTAAGGATATGTCCAGAAAAAAGAAACCAATCCACGGGAACAACCTGTGGTCTGTGGCTTTTTTCAAAGATGATTTTGACAGCTTCAATTTTTAAAGGGGTAAAGCAGGTTGGAGAGGAAGGAGGGAGAGTATGATCACGTTACTGAATCCACACGTTGCAAGAGAAGAGGAGCAAATAAGGAAATAGTCAATTATGTATTCGTTAATTGGCACTTTAGATAAGGTAAAGTGAACATAGAGTAGCTACCTCTGTTGATATCTAGCCTTTTATATGTAGTGACCTGCTTAGGAGCAAAATAAAAGGCAGTTTATTGCACGACCCAGCTTTCAGCTTACTTTTTTTGTCTCCTGGCATAGCAAATTGGGGTCCTGAGATTTTATTTGCCTTTCACAACACATACTCTTAAACAGAAATGACAAATATTCGGTAGCTGACCTAGAAGTTAGTTTTATAAAAGTCAGTATGTAGTTGCTATGGCCCGAATGTTTATGTTGCCCTAAAATTCATATGTTGAAATCTTAACCTCCAAGATGGTGGTATTAGGAGGTGAGGCCTTTGGGAAGGTGATTAGGTCATGAAGGCAGAACCCCCAGGAAAGAAGCTCCAGAGAACTGCCTTGATCATTTCGGCATGTGAAGATGCATTGAGAAAGGCACCATCTATGACAAAATGGGACCTAAGTAGACACTGAATCTGTTGGTGCCTTGATCTTGGACTTGCCAGCCTCCAGAGCTGTAAGATACAAATTTCTGATGCTGAGAATCTACTCAGTGTATAGTACTCTGTAAGAGCCCCTTGAATGGACTAAGACAGCATTTGATACAGGATGGGGAGCAAAATACAAACTGTTGTAGAATACGAAAATTTGGGTCCCTTACTAAAGTATTTCTGTACCCTCGTGAGGATGACAAAAGTTTTAAGTGAGGAAGTGAATTGGAATGATGAATTCAGGAAGTATGGGTAGTTGAAGCAGGTCCGATAGTGTCAAGAAAAGAAATATGAGGAAAGGAGTTGCTAAAGGAGTGCTAAAAATCACAAAATCCTGAAGTTTCCAATGTAGATTATATTTAATCGATCATAACTCTCAGATTTTACAGATCTGCATATTGTAAACCAGAAATTGATCACTCAACCTCCTAAGACGTAATTTTGACAGAACTACATCTTTATTCTCTTGATTCTCATTCCAGATTTTTTCTAATATACTGTAATGAATTCATACTGTAATGAATTCATACTGTGTTCCCATCGACTCTTACACAATTTCATTATTATTTCTCTCATTGCTGGGCAGCAAAATAACTCTATTTAATCTAGGTTCTAGACATAAATAGAAGTGCCCAGGTCCAGAGAAAAAGGACTTTCTTCAAGAGAATGTCTGGACTTTAGATGGATCCTGGAAACAATCTCTGGCCATAAAATTATGAGGTTAAACACATCTACAAAATTATATAATTCTGGCTGAAAATGAAAAACTAATTCAACATTTGAAAAAATATTAACTCATTTAATATAACTCACTTGTTCATTTTTTTTCCTTTTAGGGTAAAGAAGTAAATTAAAAGAATTGAGACACTGACAAAATAACAAGCAAATTTATATATCAACTTCTAAGGCTAATACATCTTTTACATCTCTAAAAAGTTCTTACACAGAAATGATCTGATTGGACTAAATCACCCACTGAAAAAATAAACCTGCATGGAGGATATATATATTTATAAAATCAGGCAGGAAATGTAGTTATATTTAGATTGTAGTTGACTTCAACGCTGCTTCTGGATTCACCACGGGTGACTAGTGGACATTGAGAAGGATACCCCTTTTAGGAAAACAATCTGCCTTTGCCAAATATTAACCAGGAATAGATGTCTATGACTTAAATGACCACTTTGGCACTTTGAAATTTGAAAAATAGCACTTCTAGTAAGAAAAATTATATGGGGTTTTCCCTTTTTAAAACATTTTATTCTTTTGATAATTGAGAAGCATGAAGATGGATAACTTCAACTAAATAAAAATCATGTCACGTAAAATCAATATAACACAATTAAAAGGCAGATTTTCAAAATATGAGCTAACACTTGCATTATGCACTACAAATTCATGTATCACATCCCTAAACAGCCGGATGTGGTGGCTCATGCCTGTAATCCCAGCATTTTGGGAGGCTAAGGTGGATGGATCACAAGGTCAGGAGTTCGAGATCAGCCTGGCCCATGTGGTGAAACACCATCTCTACTAAAAAATACAAAAATTAGCCAGGTGTGGTCACGGGCACCTATAGTCCCAGCTACTTGGGAGGCTGAGGCAGAAGAATCACTTGAACCCGGGAGGCGGAGGTTGCAGTGAGTCGAGATCACGCCACTGCACTCCAGCCTGGTTGACAGACTGACACACCATCCAAAAAAAAAAAAAAAAAATTTAGAAAACTGAGCAAATATCATGAATTTTAAAGATTTCCCACAGAAATTATACAAATGGCCTTTGCTCTCATAAAAAGATGCTCAATTTTACTCATTATAAGAGAAACATAAAATAAAATTACCTGCTTGATATTATTTATCATCTATCAGATTGGCAAACTTTCAAGTGTGACAAGACTCTTTTGCTGAGGTGGTACAGCACCAGGCTCTCTCATATATTGCTGATGGAATACAAAAATATAACAGCATTGTGAAGAAATTCCCAATAGCTAAACAACAACAAAAAAACCTGGATATGAAATTACTCTCACTCAGTAATCCCACCTCTAAAGATTTACTCTTAAAATACATCTCCAGGAAAATCAAACAAAGCAAAAATTCACTGAGATAATTATTGCAGCAATATTTCTAATAGCAAAATACATGAAAAAAATTCTCCTTTATAGGATATTGGTTGAATAAACTAGGCTAAACACACATGAATTGACAACTACGTAACTATGTAATAAATGAGCATAATCTTCATGAATTAATATTGCATAATCTCTAGGATGTATTGTGAAGTGAAAAAACAAAGTGGGAAAATATACTTAATACAAAATCTGTGTTTAAGCGTGAATGGGTATAAAATATATACTTATATATATTTTTTTAAGATCTTATTTTTTACAGAAAGAAAGAGAAAGTGTCAATCAGATACTAAAGAAAATGGTTACACAGAGAGAGTGATGGGCAATGAGTGGAATAAAAAGAGTTGAGAGTGGGACTCTTCTAATGTTTTTACTTTGAAACTATGTAACTAACTTACCTATTTAAAAAATAAAGCAAAAGGAATACAAATGAAGCAAGTGTCAACATGAAAAACAAATAGAAACAAAGGAATATATTTCACTGTAGCACTGATAGCATAATTATACTGAAGAATTAGTTCGCTTATTATAAAGTAGAATTTGTTCACTTTTGAACAGAGTGCTCTGAGGGGACATCCTCGATGAGATATACTCTAAAGAAAAGACAAAAAAACAAGAGAAAATGTGGAAAAATTCTAAGTTACATAGTAGGTTTGATGTTGATAGTGATAGGCATGTAGTGATTTCAAAACTATTTGTATGCAGTGCAGAATTGAACAAAGAAAGGAACATATTGATGCTATTGGGAAGTAGGTTATTATTATGGGAGAAGTGAGATGCAAATATGAAATAGCAATGGAGATAAAGAGCCTGGTGATGGCCAGGCATGGTGGCTCACGCCTGTAACCCCAGCACTTTGGGAGGCTGTGGTGGGCGGATCACAAGGTCAGGAGTTCGAGACCAGCCTGGCTAATATGGTGAAACCCCGTCTCTACTAAAAATACAAAAAAAAAAAAAAAATTAGCCAGGTGTGGTGGCACACGCCTGTAATCCCAGCTACTCGGGAGGCTGAGGCAGGAGAATTGCTTGAACCTGGGAGGTGGAGGTTGCAGTCAGCGAAGATCATACCACTGTACTACAGCCTGGGTGACAGACTCTGCCTCAAAAAAAAAAAAAAGCCTTGTGATGTAGGAGAGTATTAGAAGTATTAGTACAGTCATCCTTCAGTATCCCCACAGGAGATTGCTTCCAGGACACTGCAGACACCAAAACCCATAGATGCTCAAGTCCCTTATATAAAATGGCATAGTATTTGCATATTACCTATACAAATCCTCCCATATACTTTAAATAATATCTCAATTATTTTGAATACCCAATAAAACATAATTGTTATATAAATAGTTATACTGTATTTTTATTTTTACATAATAAAAATTTAAAAAATTGTTACTTTGTGTTGCATGTTTTAGAAAATATTTTCCTTCTGTGATTGGTTGCATCCATAGATGCAGAACCTGAGGTATGAAGGACCAACTGTATAGCCTCTGGATTTAAAAAAAAGTCTCTCCTTTCTCTATCTAGGCATTTCTTAACAATGTCCACTGACAGAACCTAGAATTCCAGTAGCTATAAAGTATTCAGATCTTTTAAAAATATATTTGGTTCCCCACTAAAAATCACCAAGCCTTCTTAAAGAAATGACTACAGGTGGGGCAGGAAAAAGTACAAGTTGAGAGCATGCCACAAAGAAGATAAAAGGACTCCAAAACACAAGGAGATGTGAAAAGAACACAGGAGCCAACTTAAAAGAGCATGCACTGGCCAAATTTGGCACAACTTGAGTATCAAAATGAACAAAAACCATGAATGGTTTTATAACTCATTCAATAAAAGAAGAATCCATGAGTTTATCTATTTTTAAAAGTTAAGAAAGTAGAAAAAGGGATGTTATACTTTACAGAATGCCAATCTGTATAGGATTGATAGAAATATAGGATTGATAAAAATATGGTATCACCATAGTATTAATTCAGCAACAATCACCAATGGATGGTAAAACTACTGCACGAAAGATTTTTGTGGAACAGGATTCACACAGTCCCAAGTGTTTTTCCACAGACTACTTGGGAATTTCAAAGAAAACATCCTTTAATAGTTCAACCATTATGGAAGATAGTGTGGCAATTCCTCAAGGATCTAGAACCAAAAATACCATTTGACTCAGCAATCCCATTACTGGGTATATATCCAAAGGATTATAAATCATTCTACTATAAACATAACATACACATGTATGTTTATTGTAGTACTATTTACAACAGCAAAGACTTGGAACCAACACGCCCATCAATGATAGAATGGGTAAAGAAAATGTGGCACATATACACCATGGAATACTATGCAGCCATAAAAAATGAGTTTATGTCCTTTGCAGGGCCATGAAGCTGGAAACTATCATCCTCAGCAAACTAACACAGGACGAGAAAACGAAACACTGCATGTTCTCACTCGTAAGTGGGAGCTGAACAATGAGAACACATGGACACAGGGAGGGGAACATCACACACCAATGCCTGTTGAAGAGTTGGGGGAAAGGGGGATGGAGAGCATTAGGACAAACGCCTAATGCATACAAAGCTTAAAATCTAGATGACAGATTGATAGGTACAGCAAACCACCATGGCACATGTATACCTATGTAACAAACCTGCACGTTCAGCACAGGTATCCCAGAACTTAAGGTAAAATAAAATTTAAAAAGAATAATGAAATCTGGGAGATGCCACACTGACCAAGGAATCAAGTTTGGTATTGCCAAAAATTTGGCACACTGACTTATGAGCCTCCTAGTGTGATGTATTGGGAAGGAGGCAATATCCCTTGTATCGTTTTCCTGCCAAAAATGTTAATATGAATCTAATCAAGAAAAAGTAACCAAAAATTAGAAAATTAAAATCAAAATATTTTTGTAAAAACAATTGTGACAGAATGTTAGAAGTATCAATGTTATGAAAGATTACAAAAGAGAGGAGAAATGGTCTAGATTATACATAACTAAAGAGCCGTAACAACTAAATGCAATGTGTGATCCTTAAACTGGATCATGGAATCAACAAAAAATTTAAAAATAAAGCATTATTGGGACAATCAGGAAATTCTGAATATAAACTTCTTTTCAACTTCAACCAAATGAAGCTTCTATAGATTGAAATTAATTTAAATGAACTATCTAAGAACTTGCATTACTCAAGAAGGATGTTCTACTTTGGCATTACTAACAACAGAACATATTTATGTAAAACTCATGAAAACATAACTAGATTTTGCCGAATTGAAAGTAAAAAAATATATATTTAATATATGTGATAACATATTCACTCACTTTGAAGAGTACAAAAGAATTCAAAGAAAAAAAAACAGTGCATCAATCTCTTTCCCAGAAAAATTCTTTGTATTTCATTGGGCTTGTTTCAATTTTTTCTAAACTTATTTTTATACATAATTTGGCTTTTCTTTTCTGTACACTATTTAGCACAATGCCATTTCCAAATATCTTAAAATATTATGCTATAGCCCCATTTTTACAGGCACAATAGTATCTTATGATATGAATCTAAATCTATATGGCTTTAATTATTTTCTAGATTGGTTTAGCAAGAAAGTTCTAAGCTTAAGTTCATTTTTTCAGGAGATACAATGTCTTCTCCTAGGTTCTGGTGCATGTATCTGTAAATGAAAGGGGGCTGTAGTTAGACAAAATAATTTAAAACCCAGGAAATGTCTTTTTATGAAGTAAATACAGTCAGCAGACATATCACACTAACAATCTTACATTTGACTTGATTGCTTTTCTATGCAAAATATTTAGAGCCTGGATCTCGTTAAAGACATAGAACATCAAACGAAAATGTGACTTGAAATGATACGTATGTAAGTGCTTGACTTTGTGGCTTCTGAACTTTTGCTAGAAAACATAAGGAAAGTTCTCAATATGGGTAATTGGAGACATAGCTTAGGGAATGCAAAAGAACAGGGGTAACTAGCAAAGACAGTCTCTTAGACTCAACTTGGGACTGGGTTCTTGCACAAAAGATCCCCAACACCTCAGACATGGCTATGACAGATCCCTCTCTCACCTCTGATACACCTTTGTATCATAGATCGTTTTCTGGCTTCTGAAATGAGACTGTCTCCTTACACCTCATGTACATAGAGCTCATGTACTTTCACACTTCATAATGAACCACTTCATACTGAAGAGGAGTTTTTATTTCTCTAGTAACTAGATAAGTATCTTTTTTTGATATCATGTATACAAACTTATACATGAATCAATCTCACTTCAGATCTATAATTGCCAAAGACCCAAAAGCAAAAAAAAACCTTTTAAAAATACTCAATAAATGACTCGAAATAACTAAGAGCTTACCTTGTTATATACTCAACACATTGACTTTGAAAATATTTGGACGTTAAAACCCATATTTTTCTGTGTATGGGTGTAAACAACATGCTCTTCTTGTATATTATAGGAAACTCAGAGCAGAGCTCTATATTTGTATTCAGGCAGCCAGCAAGACAGAATTCAAGCATTAATATACGTATGTATTTTTAATTTTAACTTAATTAACTATAAAATAAGCCAAAAGTAACTATTTTCCCTGTATTTTTCTCAGGCGTATGCCCCACATCCCTCTAACATAGGGATAAACAGTTCTGCCCAATAGTTGGCCTCATTAGTTACTGCTGCATCACTTTCAGCTGCACAGTGATGGCTGGATGGCTGGCTGCCTGCCAAAGGGCAATATTCCTTCTCCGCAGTCTCTCTCATTCTCTCATTAGCTGCATGCGAAATTGTCACATTTCTATAAGACGACTTTTTCTGTGAGAACCTAATTCATTTGGTATTATATCTAGCCTGAAATTCTGCCCATCACATACTTCTATGTGTTTCAAGAAACTTTATTTTTAGCTTGCCCCTTTTTGTGCCCTTTCAGCATTTATGGTTTGCCTTTCTCTGTAGAAAGGCAGTTAGGAAAAGCTAATGGCTAAAAAGAAAGAGCCCATTCAGAGATAAGACCCTCAATGAATTATTGGGATGACTATTTCTCCTGCTTTGTCAAATATTTACATAGCAGCTTGTAAATGAGCATTGTTCAGTTGGTGTTATTTCCATTGGCACCAAAGGTCAATATTTCCTTTAATAGATTCTATTTAAATATATGTTTATACTCACAGTGCTCTGATTTTGATTTGTCTATTCATCTCAAATGGTGCAACAACAATGTAGTTTTGATAATCTGTAAAAAGTCCTATTAGACTCTAATCATAATTCAGTCCATGTAAGTGACAGACTCTCCTGAGTCACACTCTACCCATCTTGCTCCTTGAAAACAGTTTGCCAAATTGAGCTACACGCCAAGGAAATATAAATTACATTTAGACTTTCTTAGGGTGGGATGATGCAAAGGATTTACCAAATTCTGTGAAAAATTGTATTGTCACTACATTTTGAAATGTATTTGATTTGAGCCTATTTCTTACGTTTTTAGGAAGAAGCCAGATTCTCACACTCCATTTTTCCATGTCTTCCTTAGTCTAAAGGACAAACCCTGAAGTCACAGATTAGTAACTTTGAGATAAGAATATTTGAGATATTCACTATCACTGCTCTTTGGTGAAAATAAGAGGAAATGGGTAAATATGCCCATTGGCATCATAACTCCAGTCAACCACCAATCACAGCAAGGGACCAAATGGTTAAGTCAAATAATTTGCAGAATTTTTATTCTGACTATACCCTATGTGAAGACAAACTCCTTTGTCTTTAATTGGCACTGAAAATATGTGAGGACAGACAAATTCCCTTGTCTTTAATTGCCACTGCAAATATTTTTTTCTAGTACATCCTCTATTGAAGTAACCCATGGAGGTTCTCAGTTTCATGCAAATACCTCATTCCACTTTTCATAACTTGAACTTATCACACCAAAAGAATCCAGAGTAGCTACACACTCTCTACCCTATTGTCTACAGCTATACTCTACAAGTAGTGAAGTTGTACTACTTAAAATAATATGCTGTGGAATTCTGAAAACAGTAAGTTCCAAAGCTGGAATAATTTTTACTCTGGTGGCTGTTGAAATGGCCAACAGGGAAAGTTCTGGGGCCCACCACCTGCAGTCAGTAAAGACGGGAGCAGATTATTTCCTTCAGCACACAGTACATAATCAAAATGCTGATCTCACCAAGTCAACATAAAAAGGTGTGAATAAAGAAACCTTTGTTATAAAACTCAGCAATCATAAATCTCCTAGTGCTCAGAGTTCGGGTGAGCTCATTTCCATTATGCTTTCTCTTTCCAGTCATCTCTGATGAAATTACACATTCCTTCTATTCTTTTTGCGGTTATCCTTAGGGTTTTAGCGGTATGTTGAACTAAATTTAATTATATTTCTACTTGACTCACTCAACAATACAAGAAACACTGAATTATTTAACCTGGAAAATACCTTCTGTTTTAATATGGCACATTTCTGATTTTTTTCTATTTTTTAATCACCAAAAATAAATCACTTATTTTTATTGAGTCAATGTAGATTTACCTACATGTTTGCAAAATTTTTGCATACTTGTCTGTCTGACATCTCAAATTTCATTCTCAAAATTTTTTTTTCTTGAAGTATATGTTTTAGAATTTCCTTTAATGTGGTTCTATTGAAGATAAACTCCCAATTTTGTTAGGTTGGGGCAAAAGTAATTGTGGTTTTGTCACTAAAAGTAATGTCCTTAACTATGTCCTTATTTTTACCTTTATTTTATTTTGTGTTTACAGTCCTATGTTATTTTCTTTTAGCAGACTGAAGAGGTTCTACTACCATCTGGCTTCTATAGTTGAGGATTTGTTTGCAAGTATAAATGCTGATTGCAAGCTCTCTCTTTTCTCTTTAATAACTTAAGATACTCTTTGCCTTTGAAGTGATACAATGTCACCATGACCTGTCCAGTGCATTTTTTTTTTCCTACTTGGATTTTGTTGAGAATCCTGAATCTAAAAGTCCATGTCTTTAGTTATCAAAAATGTTCAGCTATTATTTCTTCGAGTATTTTCTTTCAAGCATTCTATTTTGTCCTTCTAGAATTCTGCAGGTGAGATGCATTCAATGCTCTAATTTAATCACTTAAAATTTTTCTATTTTGATTCTCTAGACTTCCATGTATTTACTGTACTAATTATCTTCAGTGTATTTATACCTGATGTCTGTGTGATCCACTAATTTTATTGTTTGCCTATTATAGATATATTTGCGTTTTTATTTGGTTTTTAATAGCTATCTCCTTTTTAAAAGTCATTCATTGCTCACTTAAGTCCCATTCAATTTTCAACATGTTACTTATAGTCTCCATCTTTCTATAATTGGAAATATTTGTAGAGCTAATCCCTGTTGATGATTTCTGCTGATTCTTACCCCAGTGACTGATTTGTGTGTTGGATTATTTGGGATTATGAGCTCATATTCAGGTATCCTTTTTTGAACTAAGAGTGACTTGAGGGGCCGGGTGCAATGGCTCACGTCTGTAATCCTAGCACTTTGGGAGGCTGAGGTGGGTGGATTACCTGAGGTTAGGAGTTCGAGACCAGCCTGGCCAACATGGTGAAACCTCGTCTCTACTAAAAATACAAAAATTAGCTGGGAGTGGTGGCAGGTGCCTGTAATCCCAGCTACTCGGAAAGCTGAGGCCGGAGAATCATTTGAACCTGGGAGGCGGAGGTTGCAGTGAGCCCAGATGGAGCCACTGCACCACTTCAGCCTGGGTGAAAAGGCAAGATTCTGTCTCAAAAAAAGTGAATTGAGGTACGTCCTTCTAAAATATGATCTGTCTTTGATACTGCCAGATACCTAAAACCACTTGGTTGTCCTGAGACTCACAAGTAGTGTAAATTCAGGTATAAAACTGAAGAAACCACTGGCTATGAATTCTGAGGGCAGAATTTTTCTTCTGCCTGTAATCTATGTGAAGACAAATTCTCTTGACATCTTTAATTGCCACTGGGAATATTTTTTCTAGTACATCCTCTAATGAAGTAACCCATGGAGATTCTCAGTTTCATGCAAATATCTCATTCCATTTAATCGTATTCTATGGCCCAGGCCTGTTTTCTTTCTATCGTGAGAGCAGTTACTGCTTCAGTTTTAGTTTTCCAAAACTTTCAGATTCTTTTCCTTTTTCACATTTTCTCTATATTTGGATTTTTTTTATTTTTCAAAAGTTCAACTAGTTATTGTAAAGGATGTTTGTATTATTTTATTAAGAATTTGTTTTTATTTTAACCAAAAAATTTTCAGGTTTTGTAATTCATCCTTATAGCCAGAAATTGGTTACTTTTTTTCCCAATGTGATCCAAAGGACTAATGAAGTTAAACATTAAAAATATCGATTATGATCTTAAATCCATCACTGGTACTCTGAATTTTCATGTTTATGAGCAATTAGCAACACGTCTGAAGTTATTTTCCTATTTAAATGAATGTAATTTTACTGTCTTAATCCAGATTCTGAGGAAATTTAATATGCCAAAAAATATTCAAGTCTGACCACTACTATGAATTATTTGAGGTATATTTTGGTATGAGGTATAAATAATATACACGCGTTGTTGACATAGTAATGAGAGATGACAACGTGCTAGTAGCCCTAGCTCGCTCTCGGTGCTTCCTCAGCCTTGGCAGCTGCCGGGTCTGCGCTCCAGGACTGCGCTTCAGTACCCCTTCAGCAGTACCCGCTGCGCTGTGGGGGCCCCTCTCTGGGGCTGGCGGAGGCTGGAGCCGGCTCCCTCTGCTCGCGGGGAGGTCGCGGAAGGTGTGGAGGGAGAGGCGCCGGAGGGAGCCAGGGCTGCAGCACTCACCAGCCGCGCCGTGGGTTCTGGTATTAGTCTGTTTTCATGCTGCTGAAAAAGACATAACCCGAAACTGGGAACCAAAAGAGGTTTAATTGGACTTACACAGTTCCACACGACTGGGGAGGCATCAGAATCATGTCGGGAGGTGAAAGGCACTTTTCACATGGTAGCAGCAAGAGAAAAATGAGAAGGAAGCAAAAGCGGAAACCTCTGATAAACCCATCAGATCTCGTGAGACTTATTCACTATCACGAGAATTGCATGGGGAAGACCAGCCCCCATGATTCAACTACCTCTCCCTGGGTCCCTCCCACAACATGTGGGAATTCTGAGAGATACAATTCCAGTTGAGATTTGGGTGGGGACACAGCCAAACCGTATCTCATTACTTGCGAACCTTTTTTCTTTAACAAGAAAGTAAATCCAACTTAAAGCCTTATATGTAGTAGACAGCAATAACTACCTATAGATTTAAAAGCATTATTTCTGTGTTATTACATGTATTTAAAAGTTGTCTTTTACTTATGACAATTTTACCATTTTGTTTTTACAGCAGTGCAAGCATTTATGTATTTGAGTTTAGAAAGTCAATTTAAAGAGATTATTAATATATGTGAGTTGTTGACATAGTAAAAAACTTTAAAAGTAGTGTTCAGAAAATAGGAATGATGAGTCCACAATTAAGTATATTCTCTGAGGTATTAATCAGTAACCATGGATTTGTCCTGATCTTTACAAACTCCTTAGTTTGCTTTTTATGTTATAAGCAAATTGTTTTATGAGGCTGGAGGTAGAAAATTGGAAGAGTATATGCTTACAGAATAGGGTTCAAAGTACAACCTAGGTCTTGATAGTATGATGATCAGCCTAGTCAAGGTAAACAAATTTGATTATAATTAGTAATCTATCTTAATAAAGTACAAAAAACTCAAACTACCTCTGAAGGCTTAAAAATCAAGTTAGAATTCAGCAAGGGAGCAAATTTTAAAAATTACATTATCTGGACAAGTGACTGCTAAACCATCACATCAGAACACCTGAGGAATGCATTGATTGACTAGTTCACAACTACTGACTGACAGTTTGACTATTCAGTAGTCAATAGCTCATAACTATTGACTGATAGTCAAAGAATTGACTTCTTGATTCTAACTGCCTATGGCCCACTCTGAATACTGAATTAGAATTTTTAGTGGTGGGTCCTCTTAAAAATGGATTGAAAGCAACTTACTGTAGTCTAATACCTAAGAAATATTGCCAGGAATATATTGTTAATCTAATAAATTTGACTATGTATAGATAGTATATATGATTTATTCCATAGCGAAAAGCATATTATATTTATACTTTAACAGGAAAGAAAAGAGCAAAGAAATAGGCAATTCAGACTATAATTTTAGATATATTTCATTACATATGCATTATATTTCTTCTCTTGGTTAATGTTATTAAAATGTGCTATGATAGATCTATTTGATTTTGCTCTTTGTTATGTTACTGTCTAGACATTGACTAAGTTCTCTGAGAAACCTACTTGAAACTATCTTCTCATGTTTTTCAAAGGCCAATTTTCTCACATTTCCCTGTTATTAGTGGCTCATTATGCTTCCATCAACTACAACTAAGTTATTCTTTCTGGGTCTCAGTTTCAAAATCTATAAATAAAATGGAGATAATATTTATATCATTGTTATAAATAATAGATAATATTAGGTCGGTGCAAAAGTAATTGTGGGTTTTGTCATTAAAATTAATGACCTAATATTATACTGCTGATTCATATAGTCAGAGACCTCTCACTTTTGGAAGATGTCTTTAGATTGATATGAAACTTTTTTAGCACTAGTGGAAATATATTAGTTTCATTTTGCTCAGAAACAAGTGTTTTAAATTTCAAAACTATAAGAAAGTTGTTCCCCTTGCTTGAAAATGACAAAATTGTTACCATCTACTAAAAATCTGATATCTTATGTAAGTTTCTTTTAAGCAGCAACTTGAGGATATGTTAGTAAAACATAGCTGAGTTTTTACCAGGTTAATATTTTGAAATAACATTGCAAGACCATTAAAATTTCCTTGTCAGATATTCTGAGCTGATTTTAATCTATAATGACTGAATATTCCATACTAGTATTATTTACAATTGGTTATTTGAATATAATTTATTGGTGATCAATGGCATCATCAATAAAAAGAAAAATCCCTTCAAATATAAACACAGGACAATGAGAATTTTGAAACGAAAATATATTGAGATGGCATTGAAAAAAGGGATGACTAATTGAAAAAGTATATATCATGCAGTGACGAGAATATCATAAAATTACACATAATAATTTCTCAAATGTAATGAACTCCAATGTTGTTAGCTCTAATACTTATCAATAATTATAAACTGCTTTTAGATGTCAAGGTTACTCTTACGTATCATTTGCTTTGAACTTCTTTAGAAGATACTTATTTTTAAATAATACATTAAGAATTTCATAAATTTCTTTTAAGTCAATTAGAAAAAAAATCCATACACACCACCACCAACAAAAATAATAAATCTGAATACTACACTTTGTTAATTTTAAGAATTTGAAAACCCTACAGTTGTAATTTTGTGAAGACTAAGCTGTGAGAAAAGTTTTCCTACTGTTAATTCTTGTACTATTTCTGATCCTAAATTACTTCCAAATATTCTTGAACAAATATTGTTAAGGAGGCATGACAAAAGTGTGTGTAATAGTGATGAGTTATACTTTCACACTGACAGAATATTTATACATAATAACAGGAACAAAATATGTTCTAGGAAATCCTAGTGCATTAGACTCTTGGATTAAAAATTTAACATATTAGAAGCAGGTGTATTTTGTCATGACTGCAAAAGCAAAGAAGATGTGATATAAGACAGTAGAATCAATGGACAGAAGATCAGGGAGAATCTTCCCGCTTCATTAATGGAAAATAAAACTAAATTGCAGTTTTGAATAGGTCATCTTTGACAAGCACTAGGAAATCATGAACAGCCTGGGGGAGAAAAGAGCTTGCCAAGACTGTGCTGCTGGCCACCGCTTGAGATTTGGGGACAACTCATTACTGCTTTGAAACCTATCAGATCTAGGAATGAAGAGGACCTGGAACATCAGCTTTACCATGGAATCCCAGTGAAAAATTTGTCCAAGCAAGATAAAATAGTTCTCTCACTCTTTCACCGTTAAGTACATGTATGTGTATTTACATATATGCTATATATATATGCCTAAAATATTTTTAATCACAATTTAAACACCAAAAAGGGAAGACTGTACAGAATCAACATAAATTTAAAAGTGAATAGAACAGGGCCAGGAGCAGTGGCTCATGCCTGCAATCCCAGCACTTTCAGAAGCTGAGGCAGGCAGATCACTTGAGGTCAGCAATTCGAGACCAGCCTGGCCAACATGGTGAAACCCCATCTCTACTAAAAATACAAAAATTAGTCCGGTGTCATGGTGTGCACCTGTACTCCCAGCTATTTGGGAGGCTGAGGCAGGAGAACCCCTCAAACCGGGGAGGTGGAGGTTGCAGTGAGCTGTGATCATGATACTGCACTCGAGTTTGGGTGAAAGAGCGAGACTCCCTCTCCAAAAAGTAAATAGGACATAGGAATTGCTCAGAAATTGGGTTGGTTGACTATGAAAAGAAAATTGTGACTTTACTATTACTAGTGCTTTCTACATCTACTAAAAGAGGAGAACATGGCTTTACACAATATATAATCTCATGGTATGGAAGCCTTGCACTTGACCTAATGTTTTTGTCTAACTCGTATCTTATAAGACAGAAAATTAAAAGACCAAGAGAAGATATTAATTATTCACATCTACTCAATTAGACCTCATGTCAACTTTTGAATATATTCCAGAGTTGCATATACTTTCAAGATTATGATTATAAAATAGATTGTAATAGTCATTCCACCACAAAGCAATCATGTGAACACTTCTGGTGATATTTTAAACCCCTGCCTTTATAAAAAATAATGAAGTAGGTCTACATAACATGAAAAGTAAACCTTCTTACTATTGATTTTTCTTATTTGTATTTTGTTCTTAGGTGCAACAAGGCAAGTTTTAAAAAGGCAGTGATTACTTGTGCTGCCATTAAACTAGGGAAGCAATGAAAACTGGCAATTCTCTGAAACTGGTTGAGTACAACAATAACTACATTTTTAAAGCCCTACCTGAAGGCATACACTCTGAAAATAGATCTCAGCAGTGTTTCCAGACAACACCTTTAGGATCTAAGATCTTGCCTTCATATTTCGGATTAAAAAGTAAAAAAAAAAAAAAAAATCAAAATGACTTTTTGTTGAATTCTGCCAAAGTTGTTTCAACTGTCAAGAGACAAAAATAGAACAAATTTAGATCTAATTGACTTTTATTCATAATTCATGAATCATGCAGCCTCTATTCTACAAAATATTATGACTATAAGGAGTATAATACCAAGAGTTTGAAGTGTGCTTCTCAGCCGGAGTCCTCAGGAATCAAATCAACTAAAATTAAGTAGACTAAAAGCCAGATTAGGATTCTACCTGCTTTAACCAAGTAGCTTGTTATTTTTTGCAGCTGAGTCACTACAATACTTGATGTATTCATCCACGTGCAACAAGAAATATTAGCAGCTGCAAGACTCCTGTTCAGCTAGCAGGTAACAAATCTATTATCAAGCATCCCAAGGCTGGGTTAAATTGAAACGGGCAGTGAGAACATGTGGGTCTAGAAGTCTAATGCTATAAAAGAGATCATTCATATAATGTGAAGCAGTTACTTTAAAGATGTTGCTAACATTAGCCACTAGGTTAACTGGAGGATCCCTTAGGTCATAAAAGATTTGGGTTTGATATGAATGATCTAACACTCTGTCAAGTTTCCCACAGAAGCTATTGATTGTGAAATTCTAATTATAGCATCATCTTGCCAAGCGAGAGAGGTAGGCATAAGCAAGAAAAAATTAAGGGACTGAGTCTCATTATGATGTGGAGTCTTGTTCTGATATCTTGGGTACAGCTGTCCACAGAGTGAAGTCATCAACTTCTTATCCTGGTTTGCAGTTTCAGTGTCTCTACTCATGGCACTGGGCATTTTGGTGAAGTCTCTGAGTGGCCCACACAGCTGGCATGAGAATATTCTCTTGAAATTTACATTGAATTTTCAAGCTCTAGCTTATGGAGCTTCTGGAACAGAGAAGTTCTGGCTAGCAATTCCATGGCACAATATTAGTTTGGAGGAAACTAAAAGACTGCAGGATTCAGTCCAGTCTGTAGGTTGATTTCAAAAACCCAAAAACAGTGAACAGGATTTACAATCTAATAATGGAGTTACTGTTTTTCTTCTGAAATACAATTGTTTTCTCTACAATTAGCCCCATTTCTACTAATCAAAGTAAGACTAATTTGTTTGCAAAGTTTAGCCTCATCAGCCTTGGCCTGGTTATTTACATAAATGCGGCAAGAATAGCAATTGACCACATAGGCTCTTTTAAAGTACATTTGGCTGGAACTTTTGATAAGGAATATCAGATTAGACTTTTTTTTAAAAAACCCTTAAAGCAAAGATGTCAACGCAAGGCAGACTTCAGGCTTTACCTGCTGTAGCTATAGATTCATTGTAAGGACATACACAAATATGGCATTCCAGTCAATGTCTTGAGAGGATAACCAGTATTTCCAATTCTGTCCTATTATAAAGATACTAGATTCTTAACAAGGCAAATAACTATGTTACCATAAAAATATAATACTCATGAGTGGTTTCTGAATTTTAGAGGGGATCAGGTAGGAAGAAATAAATTCTTGCATTTTTGTTCACAAAAGTGTATTTTACCCAATTGCTGAAAGCTATGGATAGCTTACAAGAAGGAAAAAAAAAAAAAAAAACTTTCTTTAAATTTGGAAAATAGAACAGTTGAACCAAAAAAATTAACATAAAAAGTCGTAAAATCATGACCCTTTTCAGATCATCCGGTTCCATGCAATAAATTTTTGTTTTGCTTCGTGTAGGTTAGCAGTTTCATGAAGCTATCAGTCTCTTCACCAGAGTTCTAGAAATTCTTACTCAATCCAATGGAATGATATTAAAGCTGTAAGAAATCTGTATTCCAAAGTACTTGTCAAAGTTTTTACCATAAATCTCCTTGAAAAAGATAATTTTGAACTCTAGCTTATTGCAAATGTTTTTAGAGAAGACTCAGTTGTGGAGGACAAAGACAATGTTCATGGTTAAAAATATGAGATTTAATTGTAACCAGCAATTTAGAAGGAAATATTTTTCTGGTATATGGCATTTTAACATAAAAAATTATGATATAACAGCTTTCTGGAAATCAATTTTAAAAAACCCATACCTATAACATACTCATAACTTGAAGGTTTAGCATTGATTATTTGACAATGGTTCCCATATAATTTAACATATTAAGAAAGTGGAATTATTTTAACATTTCTCTTGTGTGAGAAACACATTATCCAAAACTTTCCAGGGACCCAACCTAAAAATTCCAAAGTTAATTCAAGATTAAAAAGACAATTTGGAATTTGATTTTTGGAAGTTCATAACAAATATCAAACATTTAAAAACCTTGATTAAATAGGATCACAGGTCACTGTGAAATAATAGTGATTAACCAGACTAACAATTACAAGGTCAGGCATGGAGGCTCATATCTGTAATACTGCACTTTGGGAAGCCAAGGCAGGAGGATCACTTGAGCTCAGTAGTTTGAGACCAGCCTGGGTCACGTGGTGAGACCTTGACTCTATGAATTTTTTTTTTTAATTAGCCATTCGTGATAGTGCATCCCTGTTGTCCCAGCTATTCGGGAGGCTGAAGCAGGAGGATTTTTTTGAGCACAGGAGGTGAAGTCTACGGTGAATTTAATTCACATCACTGTACTCCAACCTGGGTGACAGAGACCTTATCTCTAAAATAATAACAATAAAACTACTAACAAGACTTTAAAATGCAGATACAGACAGTTACATAGTTGTAAATAAAACTTTACCTCTTTAATAGAGAGGACCCTATTTTCTTAAGTAATCAAAGACCTACTGAAAAACAACTTGAAGCACAGGGAATCATCTTGATAAAACATAGAATCCGTTTTCTAGGAGAATTGCCTATTTCATCTTAAGAGCAGATCAAGAATCCAACAAAACCTTCTTGTTTTAACAGAGGACGAAATTCTAGTTTTGTATCAGTCTCATTTTGGAATTAATGCTTAATTTTTAGAACTTTAATTCTCTTCCAATTTTAGCCAATTTGATCACACATAAAAACTTTCTGCCATAAGATGCACCTTTCACAAACCTTCTATAACCTTCTTATAATCCCTTCAGTGTCCTTTAATTTTCCTTTTTCTCATAATGAAATAACCAGTCATTGTACTTTAGGACAAAAATTACTTTTTCTCTTAACAAAACAGAACAACAAACCCACATAATTTCATCATTCATGTAAGGTTTACTTACCAAAAATCTTTCTTTGCATAAGTTGTTTCCTTTATCATTTCTAGTTTTAATTATCATATGTAAACAAGAATTTTTCTGTGTTAGTAAAGTTAAATTCTACTGAGGACCTAGAAGTAGGCAATTTTGAAATGTTTTATGTTAGCATTTTGTAGATTAGAACTATTTCATGATTTTTAGAAACATGTTTTCTCATAAGAGTTTTTTTCATGTTTATGAACAGACCTGAATATATTTAGCTTCTTTATGCCATAGAAAAACAAAATCCCAAAATACCTATGCTTTAAGCCTATATTCAGTATGTTTCAGTATTTTAACTTAGAAATGATTCAGACATTTCACTAATACCTATTACTTAATTTAATATAATATAACTTTAAAAGTCAGGTACAGTAGCCAATGCCTATAATTCCAGCACTTTCATAGACTGAGGTGTGATGACTGCTTAAGGCCAGGAGTTCAAGAGCAGCCTGGCAACATAACAAGACCCTGTCTCCGCACTTACATACACAAATTAGCAAGGTATGTTGGCTACTGCCTGTAGTCCTGGCTAGCTGGAAGCTGAGGTGTGAGGATTGCTTGATCCCAAGAATTCGAGGCTGCGGTGAGCTGTGATTGCACCACTGCACTGCCGCTTGGGCAAGAGTGTAAAACCATGTCTCATTAAATAAGTAAATAAATAATCCACCATAATATAGCTTTTAAGATTTATAGTTACTGAAAAAGAATTTTAAAATGATACAAAAATTTCTTTAGAAACTTTTATTCTATTTACAATCACCTAATTTACTTGATCTTAATTGGGTTGGTATTTACTCATGGAAAACATAGTTGGCCATTATCTTAAGTTATTTTTTGACAAATCAGGGAAGTATCAAAAATATCACAGTGGCAATGAGACTAAAAAAGTTTTTTCCTCTTTTTTACTTCCATGACTGACATGAACCAACCAATTTATTTTCATCATGCATTCTGCTCTTAATTTGGATTTATAGTTTTATAAGCTTAAACATCTAGGAGATAACAAACTTGTTTGACTAATAAGTCTAGTTTTAAAAAAAAGCATGTTTGCCTTTGAATTAATGCTGACAATTTTGAAGACATTTCTGTTTGTATTTTATCAATTTTATAACTAGTTTTATTTACCAAAGACTACCAGAGATCACATGAACTAAAAGTCACTTGCATTAGTTTCTATTTGAGAGAAGACTCGATTTATTTAAGCACTCTCTTTTTCTAAGCCAGTTAAATAGAGTCCTTTACAAATTTTGGCAACATCAGCTGAGTTCGAAAAATATCTTATGTACCTAACATACTTACATATGCAGACATACATAAACATACAGACAAAAAACAGTTTTTACAGCTTTCATTAAGATATTTATCAGTTTCCAAAGAGTTTCCTTCCCCCTTTTTAGATTATCAGTCTTTCAATTATCTCTACCATTGTCCTAAGCAATTCTTAGCCAGGGAACCTTAAATTTATACTTCCAAAGGGATAACTCTTAATTGAAAATTTTATACCTAACAGGCATGCAGAAAGAATGCATGTATTTTTCAAGACAGTTTAGGACATGTTACATATTATTAGGAGTCAATTTTAGAGGCTGTAGAATATTGAATCTGAATGTCTAAGTTCATCTGTGGACAGAATTTCTAATTTTTACTAAAATTCGATATGATGCATTTTCCTTTAGTTTGGTCTTGAGGTTTCTGTCTGGAAAGTGGCTATAAACTCTAGCCCTGCCCTGATGGGCCTTATCAGGATAGTCCTTCTCTAGGACAGCCCTCACAGGAAGGAGACTTAGGTTCAGATATGTCAGTTTGATGAGACAAAGGATCGAAATTAAAGTTAAGGCCGGGTGCAGTGGCTCACGCCTGTAATCCCAGCACTTCGGGAGGTCGAGGTGAGGGGATCACGAGGTCAGGAGTTCAATGCCAGTCTGGCCAATATGGTGAAACCCCATCTCTACTAAAAAATACAAAAATTAGCTGGGTGTGGTGGCATTCACCTGTAGTCCCAGCTACTTGGGAGGCTGAGGCAGAAGACTTGCTTGAAACTGGGAGGCAGAGGTTGCAGCAGTGAGCTGAGATTGTGTCATTACATGCCAGCCTGGGTGACACAGCGAGACTGTCTCAAAAAAAAAAAAAAAAAAAAAAAAAAAAAAGCCAGACATAGTGTTATGTTCTTGTAATCCAAGCTACTCCAGAGGCTGAAGTTGGAAGGTTGCTTGAGCTCAGGAGTTTGAGGCCAGTCAGAATAACAGCAAGATTTTTGTCTCAAAAAAAAAAAAAAAAAAAAAATTATAAAGCAGTCACAGATTTTAGAAGGATGTACTCAATTAGATAGGTAGGTCTTCAATTTAACTTTTGTTAACTGGATTAGCGATTTCTTGGTGGAGCCCATTAACAAATAGAGCTGACAAAGCATTTTCTGTGCCTGAACTCAGCATGGATAGTACCTAAAAAAAAGCAAACCTACTTGGATAAACACTTTTTACGTTCTAGGGGCATAGCAACTAAGTGCAAAGGTTGGTAGATTCAATTTTTGTCTTACCAATTAGTTGCTTAAGCTTTTCAGTTTTCTTTTGCAAAGCATTTAAAAGAGGCAATACAAATTTTTGAAATCTTAGTAGAAGTTTCTGCACGTCAACAGACATCCCTGGATGGGCCCAATTTTAACCCCTCATTTTTAAATGCACTTTTCGAAGTACAGTGTTATTCATTTGGTATGTTCCATATAGTGATCACAATTCTAAGTTACCTTTAAGTAAGACTACCATTTTGGTAAGTATTTGCAGCTTCCAGGGCCTAATACATACACACATTGTGAAATGCAGGCATACTCAGAAGGTCGAGTACTCAGTTCTAGAAATTAAAAATCCCATTTTTATGTTGAATCTTGGCTCTGTCGGAGCCCAGAAAAAAAGCGCAAGAGAGAAATGCTACAAAATTGGGTTGTATAAATGCTTTCACAGTGCACCTTCTTGCATGAACATTTTTCTTGATGCTGGCAGTTGCTATCCTGTTCAGTGTTCAGTTTATCTTTTCACAGTAATCTCACTTTTTGGTGGAGGGTTGCTCTAATAGCTTTTAAGGGCCTGAACTGTGTCCGCTAGTCAAGTTGTGACTTTGGCTCCAAGTTCTCTTTAACCAATTTAGCCAATGATTCCCCCTACCTAAGCAAGAAAAAGAAGAGAAGAGGATGGAACCCAAATTCCTGCGAATTGTAAAAGCCAGAGTTCACACCCCCACAGTGATATCCTCTTACTGAAACTGCTGTCAGTTACCTTGAAAACTGCAGCTCTTGCCAGTGACTTTTTAGCCACCACAAACTCAAAGTTTTGTACTCCCTCACAGAACAAACTAACCCTTGGTACTCACCCTAAGGTAATGCTCTCTCTCATAGTAAAAACTACCCCTGGATTTGAAAGCCAAAAACATCCGGGGACTCAATGCAAAAAGGGCAGATTCTGTCCTGAGAGGGACTTACAGCCTTCAGGGCTCTGTGAGGAAGACAGGAGGCCCTCTTCTGCATTTCTCATGGGGTCTTGAGAGTCACCAGCAGTTTTCTTTGGGTCTTTGTCAACAGAACTATCAAATAACAAAATTACAAGGAATGTAGTTACATATTTAGTTGGCTTTTATTCATTATTCATGAATCATGAAGCCTCCATTCTACAAAACAGGCTGTGAGCTTCCTCTGGGCAATAACAGAACTGTGGGTTTTGTAAGGTGGGAACAAGAAAACAGAACAATTGAAAGATGTCTGACTGGTTAACATCAGGCTACTTCAGGTTACCTTTTTGAAAGGTTAAAGCAGAGGAGACTTCCTTATTTTACTGACTCAGGTAAACCGGAATCTCCTGTTTTCAGAAAACAGGATATTGGTCTGTTTGGGGATCTATCTGCTTCCTTAAAGCTTCAGTTTTGTGGCATTCAGATTGTGTGGCATTTAGCATAAATATCTTCATTTTGATTTGATCTGGTCTGCTGGGCCTAGTGCAAGAGTTTAGCCCCAACCAATGACCTCCCATACGATTCGTGTAACACAACTTTAACACTTTTTGAATTATATAACTTTACATATTAACTTAAATGAGTACTACTGAGTAAAGAGGAAGATTATATTTTATCTTCAACCACCCTTGATAGAAAATGGGTTCAAGATCCTTCTCAGTTATTTCTTATATCTGCTTATTTGAAGGAACATAAAACATTCTAGCTAAATTTAAAGCATTTATATACTAATTGGAGAAAGGAGATTTACACTTTTGTAAATGAAATATTTTTGCCCATTGCCCAGATAGAGCTGATTTATCAAGACAGAGAAATTTCAGTAGAGAAATAGTTTAATACATGGAGAGCTAGCTAAACTAATGACCAGAATTTTATTATTACTCAAATCAGCCTCCCTGGAACTTTGGAGGCTACCATTTTTTCAAGGATAGTTTGGTAGGCAGGGGACTAGGAAATGTGCTGGGACAATCAGACCCAACACCAGGTCGTTGGGGGGTAACAAGGTCTAGTGGAGTCTAAAGGATTGAGAAAAAAGACAGTTTGAGAGAGAAAGCTGGGATGAGGGGGCCATCGCAATCGTGGAGGCTGCGAAGGCCGGGAGCTCTGGGAGCCCACGCTATTTATTGGTAATCCAACAAAGAAACAGGTGGTGAGAATGTGGGGTCAAAAGGGCAGGTGCATGGTTTGCAGCTGTAATGGTTTAAGCATTTGTAAGGAACATGTTCTGCTACTTGGGATAATGGAGAGCAGGTTCTTTTAACTCAAGATACAATCAATCCTGGGAGAGCAAGGAGCAAGGAGCAAGGAGCAAGGAGCAAGTAAGTCTAGACACATTCCAGAACCACGAGCCCTGGATTCTATACAAACCACGAGGGATTTTATGTCCTGGGCTTAGATTATGGGACGTCAGGGTAGCCTTCCACCCTTTATCACAGAGCTTGGTGTTCCAAAGGCCACAGGGGTTTTAGACCCTGGACCATGGACATGTTCCAAGGCTCTTTTACATTATGTCAGACATGCAAGCCCTGCCTCAGCTTCTCCTGACACTCAGCTTTTCCCAACAGAAATGGGTGCTGCTAACTGGTTGAGAATGTTGTCCTAGGGATGTGGAAATTGGTCTTTGTGCACCGTGTCCACTTCTAAATGGGGGCCATCAGAGGAGTTGCTAGTCTAGGTGGGGTCATCTGGTCATCAGAAATACAAAAGTCTGAAAAGATATCTCCAAAGGCCAGTCTTAGGTTCCACAAAAGTGATGTTATTTGGAGGAATTATAAAGGATGTTGCAAACCTTGTGGCTTCTGAAATAATGGCTGGTGATCATTTAACTACTATTCCTAGCAGAATTCAGGCCCTTCTCCTTCTAGTCTAATAGCCTTAGTTTTACAAAGGTAGTTTAGTCTTTGGAAGGGCTATTATCATTTAAACTATGAATTTCTCTCATAGTTAGATTGATTCATGTCCCGGAATGACCAAGGGCAGTTTGGAGGTCAAAGGCAAGATCGAGTTTGTTACATCAGGTCTCTCACTGTCATAGTTTTCTCACTATTATAACTTTTGCAAAGACGATTTTAATTCCCCTTTGGGTGTTCACCACACATTATTTTTAAGGTATGAGCTATGGAGATGGGAAAAGGCCAATCACTGCTCTAACTTCTTCCTGCTGACAGGGAAATATTTGGGATAGGGGTTGTCTCCAGGGTAAGAGGAGTGAAACTGCTTCATAACTGTGTGTATTTATGGGTGCCTGGTTGAGGATTAATAGTCAGACTATAAGACAATGAGTGCTAATATAATGAGTGAAAGACCTAGTTTTAGACGTCCTTGTAGAATTGATCTGAAGCCCTGAGGGATCCTGATGAATAGCCCCAAGAAACCAATCTGACTTGGGGTCACTAGTAGATTGAGATTTGGGCTAGAGGTTGTTTGAAAGAAAAATTGAGATAAACAGGAAATAGTAAGTTTAAATGTTACATCCCATATTTTTTATTCTGTTTTTAGTTCTGAGACTAGATCAGTTCAATTAAACAGTTTTGTCCCATTCCGGGAGGTAGCATTGCAGATGGGCTCTCTATGCAATGAAGGCAAATAGATTTTTAATAAGATTCATTTCTATGGAAATAGAAGAAAAACAATAGTTAATATTGGGCATACTTTTTTCCAGATGATAGACTCAAAGCATCTCTATAGAGGAGGAAGGCAGTGGCAATCTGACACATTTTTTTCACCTGTATTACAAGGACTGAGCTTCATTTTGCAGGGCCTCAGGAAAAACGTAACAGTAATTTCATTAGTCCAAGTCAGCAAAATGAAAGAAAAATTTGAAAGCATTAGTTTGGGAACTTCTAGCCCAGAAAGAATTGAGGATTCAGTCCAAATTCCAGAAAATAATAAATACTCAAAAACAACAGATAAAACTAGAATCTAACAAGTATACTTCCAAACATAATTTTTCTCTCTCCAATCCATGCTTTTACTAAAGACAAACCATAATAGAAAAAAAATTTGCATAGTAAGTTATAGTCTTATTATACTTGGCCTGATTATTTGCATGAAATGAAGCAAGAATAATTATTTGTCACATAGGCTTTTTTTTTTTTTTTAAATTGGCTTTGCTGGAACTTTTTTTTCATAGGAAATTTTATATTAGACTCTTTAAAGCCTCAAGCCCAGCCATGGTATATTTATGCCAACAATACTTATATGAATTAGATAAATTCCTCTCCTCTGGAGGTCCCAAGATAACTTGGGGTTCCTGGGCCTATCAGAAGGTGACGTTCTTTACTTAGCACAGGTCAGGGTCTCTGTACAGGATCTGCATAGACAAGGTATAAGATCAAGTTCCTAAGGGGCTATTGTCAGCTCTGTAAGTCAACTTTGATTCCTTAAAGCAATCTGCTTGTACTTGAAAGAATGTCATTCCAGTCAAAGTCTTGGTAAAATAACCAAGGCCTCCAGTTCTGTCCTGTTACAAAAGAAAACAGATGCTTACTTTACTTTTGCAAATAAATATCTTGCCATAAGTTAGGAATATTCACAAATGATTTTCAAATTCTGTAGAAATCAGATAGAGATAAATAAATATGCACCAAACTTTCCTCAAATACTTTACTCAATTATTAAAAGTTATAAATAGCTAAAAAGAAAAAAGATTTCTTGACTTTGAAAAACAAAACCAAAATAATTAGTAATGTGTAAGCAACAACTCATAAAGAGTTCAGTCAATGCAATTAACCATTATTTTGCCTGATATTGGGCCAGCAGTCCTTATGAATACATTGGCTTTCTAGAAGAGTCCTGGTGTTGTGTTTTTTTCTCTCTATTTCAATAGCACAATCTCCAAAGTTATTAGATACCTGCATTCAAGAGTTCCTGCCAGAATCCTATAATTGATTACAAACCTCCTTTTGAAATGGATCAAAATAAGACATAATTGACTGTGGACGACCAAAGTCTTGAGACATCCACAGGTAAAGATGCAATGAAAAAAGAAATCTTGTAATCTCTGTGGCACATAATCATTTAAGATAGCAATCAAAATTATTACTGATAACATATACTGAGATAGAATTATAGGAATCTTATGTAATTTTGGAACACATACTAATAACATATTAATGTGAATATAACTCAAAGAAAGTTAAACATCATTTTTATATTTGACAATGCTTCCTGCATAATTTTAATATGCTAAATAAGCTGAATATGTCTCCTTTGAACCCCAAGGGACATAATACTTAAAAAATTAGTGAGGTCAAAAAAAGAATTAAGAATTTGATTTTAGAAAGTTTGTCAAATATCAAAGGTTTAAACACTTACTATCACAAAACAGAATCCAGGTCACTATAAGTCCAAAATGATAATTTGAAATTTTTAAAAGGCAAAAAAGCATTACTTGTGGGCACAGGGGAGACTCCGCTTTCCAAAAAACAAGACCCAGTAAAGACAGCATGAAACCACTAAATCTGTCTCTTCGTTCTTCTGTAGTGTATTTGAAAAGCAAATTAATAAAAACCTTTTACTATCTTTTAATATTACATGAACATCTTGCTTAAAAGAGAAAGCTTAATTTTACCTTCACATTAGTGTACCATTAGTTAAACTCAATTCTTAATAATATCTTATAAACAAGTCTATTCAATCTCAGTCAGTTTGAACGTAAGGTAAGATTTTCATAAACCTTTTATAAGTCTTTACAATTTCTTGTTAAAGAGCAGATTAATGCTCTTAAAAACCCTGTTATTCAGAAACATAGGTGTAGATTCTTGCCTTGCATCAGTGTGTTCTTATTTTAATGTTCAATTTGTGGAAAAACTAAATAATACACATTTAATTTTAGCCAACTTGCTCACACATATAATTTTTTAAGCCAATTAATTAGAGCTCTTTCATGTATTTTGGTAGTGAAATATCACACATACAACACATATAAATATAGACAGAAGCAGATCTGGTAGGGTGATAAGATTCTTCATTTGCCAGTTTTTAAGTTCCTCTTTCTCATTTTAGACTTTCAATTTCTTTATTACCTTTTCCCTGCCCTAAACAATAGCCAGGCAATTCCAAATTTGCATGTTTAAAGGGATAATTCTTAAGTGAAACAAAATAGAGAATTCACTTTTTATTTTAAAATGACATGAGTAAAAGTTCCCTTCAGATGGCCAGGAAAAGCAGACATATGGATATATTGTTACACGTGGATATATTGTTAAAGATCTGTTTCTTGATTGGATTATTGGTTTTAGGGTGGAACCTTTTAAAGAACAGAGCCAGGAAAGCATGCAATTACCAGGGCTTAATAAGCAGGCACAGCTGGAAGGCAAAACAGATCTCCAAAATCAAGGATCCCATTTATATATCTAATCCTGTGTCCTCAAAAGAGACAGATTCCATGGAGCAAAAGAGTGCAATGCTTCCATAGTGTATTTTATTGTAAGGACATTTCCCTAAGGCTGCTGGGCAAACAAACACCAATTAGCCCACTCTATAGTCAGCCCATTCCCCACACCATACATTCTAGGTGTCTAATGGCATGCTTTTTTTCGTTTAAATGCACAAAAAAAGGAGTATCACCCTGTAGTAATAATCACTCACTGTAAGTAATTGCTATTAGCAATTTTAAAAAGTGTATCTCTTATATTACTATTATACATGAAAATTAAATTTTCTCATAATGTAAAATAATTGTTGGTCCCCCCAAATTTCAAAAACATTAGATACAAGAGGAAGGAGGGACAGACAGGGAAACTGAAAAACAGAATTCAGTTGACTGAGAAGTTTTTACAGTGAGAGAATGGGGGCTTTATACCAATATCTGTACACATATGGCTCAAATATCAGCCTTAATTAATTTTATTTTTAAGTAAAGAGCTCCAAAAAAAATCCATTAAGCTACTTTATTATCAGAGTTTAGCTAGGACAAACAGCTGATATTTCTGGTTTTTAACTGTACCAAAGATAAGCTCCCAGGTGAAAACAATGTTAAGCTTTCATTAAGGTTATGACTTAACCAGAGGTATAGGAGATACTTTCAAAGAGATGGCAAGTGGTTTTAACAAGATTTAGAATTGCCCCAAAGGTAGCTCAGAGAAAGGAAAATTCGGGACAGGAAATCAAAAAGCTGTTCATGGGGGAAAATATAATGAATAAATGGCAAAAGTCTCAGAAGTACTGAATCTGAAAGGACTCTGATATGGTTTGACTGTGTCTCCACCAAAATCTCATCTTGAATTCCCACATATTGTGAGAGGAGCCCTGTGGGAGGTAACTGAATCATGGGGCCAGGTCTTCCCCTCCTGGTAGTCGGTGGGTCTCGTAAGATCTGATGGTATTATAAGGGGGAGTTTCCCTGCACAAGCTTTTTCTTTGTCTTCTGACATCCATGTAAGAGGTCACTTGCTCTTTCTTGCCTTTCACAATGATTGTGAGGCCTCCACAGCCATGTGGAAATGTAAGTCAATTAAACCTCTTTCTTTTGTAAATTGCCCAGTCTTGGGAATGTCTTTATCAGCAACGTGTATAACAGACTAATACAGACTCATTTCCTAAACTGCGAATAGAATGCTGGCTGCCATTATAACAGGGCAAAGGTATAGCTGCTGAGCTATACCATTGGCATTTACCATTACTCTTCCCAGAAAGAGTGTAGAGCAGCCATTTTTGAATATACAAAGGATTTTTAACTGCCAAGAGAATTCTCAATACTAGCCACGACATGAACCTCAAAATTCCTGCCCTCTGGATGGCAGAGACCAACAGAGAGTACCCCTACATGATTACAAACTCAAGTTTTCAAGGATATAAACAAGATAAAAGGGAAATCTCATTTGGTTTTGTTTTTTGTTTCAGGGACCCACAGCGAAATTTGTAATTGACTCACTTGAGCAGCGGTCTTATAGGAGTCCTAGGGCTGTATTCTATCCTGTGGTATCCCTCTTCATGACAGAACAACACAGAGAGACAAATTTATAGCACAAAATACACCAGATTCACTACAGCCTAAGACTAGTCTCACAAATCCTTTTTCCTGTTAATCAAAACCTTGTAGGGGAGACAAACAATGACTTTTAGCATTCATTCATCCAGTTTGCACAGATAATGAGAGGCCAGAACCCTGACTGGTAAGAAATTCTTACCCTTTAGCTAGCATGCCAGGTTTCTGGGTTTCCTTTGTCTGAATGCTTTGGTGACTGTACTCACTGTACCATAGATGTGGGGGCCCAGCTACATTACAAAAAAAAAAAAAAAATCCTTTCCTGTTTCATGGAATCATAAGCAAAAGCCTCTCAATGTTTCAAGATGCAGCCCAACAGGCTGTATGTGAGAACTGATTAATATTTCTTATTTCAGCCAGAACAAAACACATATGACAAAACACAGTCACCAGGTATCCCACTCAGTGTCCAAGTATTTACCTGGTAAGGCTCAAATTTTGATCCATTGGCCCTTGTCATCTTTGATTCACTCAAAGTGGAGTGGCATGGCCTCCGACCAGAAGTTTCAACAGGTGTTCTCTGGGTAAAATGGAAGAGTATACGGTCACCCTAAGTTAGATCTGTTGAACTTCCTTCAGGGCTTACCAAATGGGATCAACCAAATTAGGATGCAAACCAAGATTCCAGACCAGATTCCAAAATATAAGAGCCTCTCAACAGGATCCCTATTCTCCATTCAATTGGGGAAAATCTCCTCAAACTGAGACTCTTTCAACAGTCCAGGGAGAGCTGAACAGTCCCCATGACAGAGATACAGAACCAGCCAATCCCTATGACAGGGTTACAGTACCTCTAGATAGGCCAACGGAACAGGAGAAGAAAGGATATCTTGGCAGTACTGGGAATACTGGTCAAACCAAGTTACAAGATGCTTCCTGGACTATTTCTTCATAGTAGTTGGGTCTATGCACTATGGTTCAACAGTGCGCCACCTATAGAGACAGTGCCAAAGACAGCCTTTAGTCCAAGAGAACTAGGGGGCTGCTTGGGCTGGTATTGGGGGAAATTCAGCCCCCAATATTTCTCGTGGGTTTTCTATTTCCGTAAGTGTCGGCTGGTCTGAGAAATAAAGGGAAAGAGTACAAAAGAGAGAAATTTTAAAGCTGGGTGTCCAGGGGAGACATCACATGTTGGCAGGTTCCATGTTGCTCCTGAGCCATAAAACCAGCAAGTTTTTATTAGCAATTTTCAAAGGGGAGGGGGTACATAAATAAGGTGTGGGTCACAGCGATCACATGCTTTAAGGGCAACAAAAGATCACAAGGCAGGAGGTCACAACGTCAGAGTGAAACTAGAATCACTAATGAACTTCCATGTCCAGCTGTGCACGCATTGTCATTGATAAACAAGGTTCAAGAGCAGAGAACCAGTCTGACTAGAATTTGCCAGGCTGGAATGTCCTAATCCTAGCAAGCCTGGGGGCACTGCAGGAGACTAGGGCATGTTTCATCCCTATTTACATCTGCATAAGGCAGACAACCCCAGAGCAGCCATTCAGAGGCCTCCTCTGGGAATGCATTCTTTTCCCAGGGCTGTTAATTATTAATATTCCTTACTGGGGAAATAATTCAGCGATATTTATCTTACCCGTTTTTGGTAATAAGAGAAATATGGCTCTGGTCCGCCTGACCCACAGACAGTCAGACTTTAAAGTTATCTCCCTTGTTCCCTGAAAATCACTGTTATCCTGTTCTTAAGGTGCCCGGATTTCATATTGTTCAAATACACATACTCTACAAACAATTTGTGCAGTTAATGCAATCATCACAGGGTCCTGAGGCTATATTCATCCTCAGCTTACAAAGATGACGGGATTAAGAGATTAAAGTAAAGACAGGCATAGGAAATCACAAGAGTATTGATTGGGGAAGGGATAAATGTCCCTGAATTCTTCACACTTTATGTTCTTCTGCTATGGCTTCAGCCGGTCCCTGTGTTCGGGGTCCCTGACTTCCCCGAACAGGCTGGCCTCTGGATCTGTCACCAGTGAAGGGCTGCCAAACTGCAGGCAGGTAGCCACAAGGGCTAGCCCAGACAAATCTTTAAATTTGTAATCATCCAGTGGGTTCTTCTTGCCCACTGTACAGACAAAACCAATTCACGGAAACCATGGCACTGCAATAAAGAGAGTTTAATTGATGCAAGGCTGGCCATGCCACATGGGAGATGAAGTTATGACTCAAATTGATCTCCCACAAAATTCAGACGTTAGGGTTTTTCAAGGATAGTTTGGAGGGCAGGGGCCTAGGAGAATGAGTGTCACTGATTGGTTGGGGATGCAATCATAGATGTGTGGAAAATGGTCCTGATGTGCTGAGTCGGATTCTGAGTGGAGACCACAGGAACAGTTGAGACGAGAGTCATGGGTTTTGGTGGAGCCATCAGGTTGTCAGAAATGCAAAAGCCTGAAAGGACATCTTAAAAGGTCAGTTTTGGGTCCTACAATAGTGAACTGGGTAAGCTGAAAATATTGTGACCTCTGGAATAATGGCTGGTAATAATTTAACTATGTCCACATTTTCTAGAGAGAGAATTCAGGTTCCTATCACCCTCCTTACCTGGTGACCTCTCGTTAGCTTTTTCAAGGCAGTTTAGCTTTTATAAAGGGCTATTGTCATTTAAAATATAAAGAAAATTTCTCCCAGAGTTAGCTTGGCCAATGCCCAGGAATGACCAAGGGCAGTTTGGACGTTAAAGGCAGAATTAAGTTAGTTAGATCAGAGTCAGATCAGCTCTTTCACTTTTACAATTTTTTCATTGTTATAATTTTTGTAAAGGCAATTTCAGCAATGAGACAAGCCAATATCATTAAGACATGTATGCAATCAGTCCTAGTTCATGCAGTATACACACAAGATAGAGGAAAAGGAAAATGATTTTTATATTTTGGAAAAGTGAGATGTGAACTCCATGAGGATGGCATAGATAAATGGGAAATTTGTCCTTGTTAATTCAAGGACAAATGGGAAAAGGACTTGATAGGGACATGGAAAAAAGCAAACATAATTTAGACTAAGAAGATCAGCCTCATTTGGTGGCTATTCATATTCTAACTAAAAGTTGAGAAAATGGATGCACAAAGAATTTAGGAACTTTGCCTAAGATCACATGCTTTGCCAGGAACCAAAGGTTTTCTCAGGGAAGAAATGAATAAATATGAATAGGAGGAGTAGAGCCTTTTCTCAAAATTCATCGATTCCTATTTCTCAGTAGACTTTCATTCTGGCGTCCTTTATTTCCACTTTTGAATATTTTTTTCTTTTTATTTTATTTATCATTCTTGAATTTTCTCAAAATAAGATTTTCATCCTTAACTTGATTTCAGAGTTCTCTAGCTACTGCCTGGGAAACAACAACAAAAATACATTTTCCCCTACTGTGCTTTTGGTATCTGCCTCATTCAAAGATTTTTCTATGAACATTAAGAACAAAGGGCAAGTGAAGCTCTGCAGAGGAAGCTTAACTTGCTAATTACCATTTCAAAGAAATCTTATGGGAGGTTTTTTTTTCCAAGTTAATGGCTCAACTGTTTAATAGCCTGTAACTATGGCAGTTTACACACATTTTAGAACCATAGAAATTGCTCACTGCCTCTAGAACCCTTCCTCTTTTTTTCTCACTCTATCTTTTCCAAGCACCTCTCCTTTACTTTACTAGTCTTTCAAATCTCTACCTGTATCTTTTAACCTCTCTTGATATAGTTCCCTTTTCTTACATTTTGTCCTACTCCTTTCCCCACTCAAAAAAATATAATGTATATTATTTGTATTTTAAAATTTTTAAACTGGTTTTCTTTACCTTCTTACCTCTCAGAAGGGATAATTTATCTACATGAATTTTCCTTGAAACTTCATTTGTTCAATCCTCTCTCTCTTATTTTCAGTATTTCAATTCCCTACAAAGAAAAAACGATCTTACTTCCTTCTCTCCCTGCTTTATGAACTATATATGGGATTTTTTCATACAAACAAACGCCTGAGTGCTAAAAAAAGTAGCACCCTTTCCCACACACAGACACACACACTTTAGATGTTGATTCTGAACTTCTATTCATATTTCAAAAGTTTTAGAAAACACTATTTTATCTGCATCTTTTCCATCAAGTAAATAATTATTTGGCCTTCAGTTTTTCCTCAATTATAAATCATTGATTCCATGTCATACTGTATACATACTCAAAAAGCAGTCACATAATTTGTCATTTAATCACAAGTAATTGGTAAAGAAAGCACAAGATTGATTCATTGCAAAACTTCTCAGAGCCTTTAATGTAGTACTATGCATTATGAATTCTCTTTCATTAATTTTATTCCCTTTCTAACATCTTATAACAGAACTAGTGTTCCATAAACAGACTTTGGAAAACATCATTGTATTTTCATATATTTGTTTATAGGTTATATAATATAAACAAATATAATGGTATTTTTCTTTGACTGTATATATTTTTTAAAAGATTATATTAAGGCTGTATAAGAAAAATAAGATACTGAATTCAAACCAAGAAGTACAGTATTGATATTCTGGCGTGACCTAGAAGTACCTCGGAGAATTTATTCTAGGTTTCATGCTCCCTTGGTTCTTATGTTAAGAGATAAAATATAGATTTGAGTTATTAATATAAACAGAGCTGACACACTAACAAAAATAGAACTTAAAATGGCCCATACCTATTTTTCCAAGACACCTTGAAAGGAAATTTTACCTGATAAAAACATTGAGTTTTCAATTTAGAAATTAAAAATAGTGGCAGTGGTTTATTAATAATTTATATATTTGATTTTCAAAGTTTGATAGTTATCTTAAAGACAACAATGTCTTTTTCCCAAAGTGGAATTAAAAATCTGACAACTATGTGTTCTCGGTTTAAACACAGATATACAAAGGCATACACAAGGATTACGGCAAGATTGCTTTACTGCCTTCCGCTCACTCTGCATCAACAGGAAACTAAAGTTTTTGAACTTGTTAAGGTAATTTGAAAAGCCAGAAAAATTATGTTGAAATAGTATTTTTCTAATCCATGAGTTGCTGATGATAAATTATGATTTACTTTTAGGCACTCTGTTTGGGTGGTCATTTAGTTTTACTAATTGTTTAAAGGAAATTGTGGTTTTCCAACTAGAGACTCTAGTTGTGTATTGAGGGGTAAACAGATTTTGAATAAACAGGTTTGCCATTTTTCAAATCAGTTTTTTAGCTTCCCCTTGAGAGTGGGACTGTGCTCATAGTTTTCAAGCTCAGAATTGTTTAACGTGTCTCTTGCCAAAACTGATTAATGTAGCCTAACCTTCAGGAAAAAAAAAAGAAATTAAGCATTGTAGATCTTGGGATGCTGGCTTAGTGTCTTGAAACTTCAACACCAGTAAGATCTTTGTAAGAAAAACAGAATCAAGCCTTCTTCAAAGGGCTTCAAAGGGCATTATGGTAAAATCTGCACAGACCTTCCAAGGTGGAAATTAGAAAATTAATAGAGGTGACCTTGGGTTCAAGGTACTATATTTCTGTTTTCTTTTTTGCTCCTCTTCCAGCTCCTACTGGGAAATTCCACACAGAGATGTTAATCAAAATTCCACTAGAACTTGTTTCAATCTTTTCATGAAGATCCATGAGTGAAAAAATGAGTGTGTGACCTATAGTCTGAAAACTAAGTCAATGACAGAGTTACTATCTGAGAGCCAAAACCAAGGGTGGAAAAGTTTGTTAACATTGTTTGATCACTTGATACCAACACTGAAATTACATCACAGTTTTATATCTATGGAGCCCAGGATTGCATATGGTTTATTTTCTTTTCCACATCTCCTCACAAGTCATTTCAACAGAGGCATACAGTGTTAGTCCTATTGCAAGAGAGGTCACCTTGTGGCAGGGAGTTCAGAGAGAAGCTGGTCCTGCGCCATTCCAGATTTAGCAGGAAGATCCCACTGAGCACAGACATTTGGTCTACACAATTGCCAGAGAGTCCCCAGCTTTGTTATAGAAACTTGTGAAAACAAGTGTCACTGTCCACCACTGCAATGGCCAAGTACTCTTGAGCATCTCTAGGTCCTGTATTTAACTGAAGTTCTTTCCAGCAAAGCACCTACGCCTTTGACATGCAAAATTCTAGTGATATCCATACACTGTAATCTGGCTGCAGTGGAGACACAGTCTCTAATGCAGCACAAGTTCAGCACAGAATATAAAAACGGGTACTTCTACCAGAAATAAGGGATTCATTTGACAGTAGTAACTTGGAATAGCTGCTTAACTAAGCCTTCTTGAAAATATGCTTCAAGTTTGCTTTCAATGAGAAGAAATACATGATAATAAGTATCAAATGGTAATGAGACTACTTTGCAGAGAATGATATAAGGAATGTACTATAAAAGTCTGATTTAGAGATAATGAATCAGTAGACTACAAAATGAATCCCACAAATAGAATTACTTTGTTCAGCTAGCTTGTCTTGCTTTGAGTTAGTTTCTACCATTTAAAACAAAACTGGGCGTGGTTTATTCAAAGATCCAATTCCCGCTGTTTCTTAAAATCAGAAAACCTGGTAAGAGTAGGTCCACATTCTTTAATGTCAAACATGAGCTGAAGCTTATATCTCTGCAATCTCTGTAGCTGGTCTGTTTTGCACGTCACTTGAGCACATCACTTGGCATGTCACTTGGGTATTGAGTTTTCAAATCCTGCTCTAAGGGACACTTGAAATATAAAAGCTGCATCTGGATGTCACTTGGAGCCTTTATAGGATATATAGATACTTCTAAGAGATGACATCAGTTTTTAGATCATTATAATTTATCACTACACGTATATATAATGAGGCCAGAAATAGGTGCTATCAGAAAACTGACCTAACCCATACCCAGGAATGACTAAGCCCTTGTAAATCCACACTCCTCGCCATTATACTTATTGCCATACACATTCATCTGCTCTGACTTTTGGAAAAGCCTCCAGATTTCAAGGAAGACTTCTGCGATTAGTGTTCAGTATAATGATCTGTCTCTATTTGTTCCATGAAAGGGCTGTATATGTAAAGTAACCCCCAAGTGCAGAAGGAGCTGGAAAACAAAGAAGGAGGCAGACAAATCCAGTGTGTTGAGTGATTTACCAGAGGAATCTTACAGACAGACTCGTGGTCTTGGAGGGCTTCAAGACTGGTAGATCTCCGCACTGCAACCCCCCAGACCAGGGCTTAAATCTAGGAGGGAAAAGCACGCGTGCTCTGAAAGGAATGTGTAGGTGGTTATGGGCATCACAACCTATGATTTCTGGAACAACAAGGTTGCTTTGGAGGAAACTTACAATGAATAAGTATTCCTACATAAAGAGTAACATGTTGACTAGAGATTTTGGAGGCATTCCCCAACTTGTGGTTAGTCAGAAGTTACATGGCAGATTAGTATTTAAAATAGTCACTCTTGTCCCCACATTATTATAGTTTGTCCCCTCAAACGGGCAGGGAAATTTCATTATTGCTATTAAGGTCTTAAGTCATAAAAAACTTTTAAACCAATAACTATTTTCAGTACCATAGGAGCACTTAATATATGGCAATTACATACAATTTTTATAACACTTTACACATTTAAAATGTTCTCACATGTCTTAACTCTTTCATTTTTTACAAAATCACTGAAAAGTAGATCTTATTGTTCCTTTTAGTAGTCTCAAAAAATAAAAATGTTTTTTTTTCCAAGAATAAGTAAGTAATTTGAAAAGCCATGAGAAGAACTTTGGTTTATTTCCTACAAATAATAAAATTTTGGAATGTGTTCTTGAAATACCTAAGTTATCAGCAATTGAGTAAATACCGTTATACAGAGGTATAGTCGCTAACAGTGTAAGTTCTAAAATTAACAGATTTTACTTACTACTCTGGGTGTGTTGCTTAACAGCTCTGAGGCCTTGGGTAATCTATTTTTTTTTTCATTGTTCTTTCATTTCTCTCATTTTAAAAATAATTATAGTTATATTATAGTATTGTTGTGAAAATATATGAGACAATGCCTGTTAAGTACTTACAATAGTGGCTGGTTCACAATAGGAGTTCAATAAATAATACTTAAAATTATATTAAGATTCATAGGGAGAGAGGTGAAGTATCTGAATTTACCTACCTGGCTAAAAGAGTTATTTGGTCATTTTAATGTAATTTTCTCGGTCTACTGGAATTTAATAGCTTGCAAGGGAAAAAATGGCCAATGTAGAATTTAAATTGGCAACGTAAAAAGTTAAATATGCTTGTGCAAAGGGCTCCTAAAAGATGTCAGAATGATACTTGAAAAAATTGCTTTGGATTCTTTTATTTTTGTGCTTAACACTTAAACATTTGTGCTTATTTATTGACAGAATATTTTTAATACTTGAAGTGCTCTCAAGCACAGCAGTTCATTTCACAATTCACATTGAGTATGGAATCATTCTGTACTGATGCTGTCTCCTTTATAATTGTGAGATATTTTGTGAATCTGTTGAACAGTTGCCACCCTCCTTTTAGATTTTGACTGGCTTTTGTTCACCCCCTATCCTTCAGAGTTTCCAGAATTCTCTTACTGGGTAATGAGAAACAGGTGTACATGAGTCAAAACTCATTAAGATGAAAACCAATGGAGGCTCCTTTCTCTGTGTACCATGTAACAAACATAGTGCTCTTACATTCAAATAAGTATAAATGTTAATTTGTTGCTTATTGTTAATTCAAAATGGAACCTGATAACAAAATTGCAATATTATTGAGTTTTACTCTATAAACTACACCCTTACAAACACAACTAAACTATATATGCTACACACCACATCACTCAGACATTTCTCAAGTTACAATTGTACAGGTGACTGTAAGTCACTTTTCATTGTACTCATTGAATATTCAATTTTTTTACTATCTTTAATATTATAGGGTTTCATACAAATGTTACTGTTTCATATTCAGTTATTCAAAAAATCTCAGTCAAATTGATAATACTTTGAGTCTTGGCTTAATTAAAGCTCTTAGGATTTAGGTAAACCCATCTGGTTTGGAAGGTATTGTTTGTTTGCTTATACTTTATTTGTGAGGATTTCTTTGCAAAAAATTTTAAAAATACCTCAAAACTTTGTAAGTATTAAGAGCTATTTATAAAGAAGAAGCCAAAATATTCTTTTTCTTTAAAATGATCATATTAGGAAGGAAATAAAATTTTATTTAAACCTGTAGGCTCTTTCAAATTCAGAGATTATGATTATACAGCAAAAGGAAAGGCAAACTATAATATCCTCTTCCAATAAGAGTGCTAATGTATTTTCATTGCTCTTTTAACTTAATACTTTATCCTTTACTGTACCTCCCTTTTCATATGACAAAATTTTATTGAAGATTCTGATTACTATTTTTATAGATTTTATCTCTATCAAATTGAGATACAGCTACTAATGATGTGCAAATTAGTTTCATAAATACATACTTTGGTCTCATAAGTTTATACATGTGTTGTGATCTTGCCAATATTTTATAGAAAATGTAAGTCCATAGTCAACATATTTTTCATAAAAAGACTAGCATAGTAAACAAATTCTTAAAATCTTTAATCTTAAGTAAGTTACAAGATTTTAAGGCCTATTACAAAATAAAAATATGTATACTTTTTATTTTATAAAAAGGTGTACCCAATGACACATGATTAAATTATTATATATTGTGATCTTTGTTTATAAACATATTTTACTGCAAAGCTAGTATAATAGAAAGTAGATAAATGAAGGGTGTTACAGAAAAATATTAATAACCAGAAATATAAGTTAGACAGAAATCAAATAAGCAACAGATCCTTATTAACTGACTCCTCATATGAAAGTATAATATAAGTTGCTGGAGAAAAATTAAAGAACATTTATAAATATTAAGTTTTCAGACAATCTTTTCTCAGATACAACTTCATTAACTATATTACTTACAATAGTACCTCACTATTTGTGAAAGTACAAATAAGAAAACAATTAAAATTCAAATAACTGAACTATCATAAGCTGACATTGTCAGTTATATTTATATACATAGTCATTTGTTTTCTAGAAGTTATATATATTATTTCTAATCTTCATTTACTTCACTTAAAGCCTATTTTTAAAAGAAAGAGTGCCCAGTTCTTTGTTCAAATGTTAAGAAATTTGCCTATGCCCACAATTAATCATGAAAACCCACAAAATTTTCATTATTGGGAAAAATGGAGATTCATGCAGAGTTCAAGTATAAAAAAAGTAAAGACAGCATTGTTTCGCCACAAGAAAATTTTATGACCCATTTCACAGATTCACACATTCTATCTATATTCATTTTTATCTCTGTATATAAACTTGTATTTAGAACATTCGTCTAATCACTTCTCGGCCTTTTGGTTAAAATCAAGTATAGAATATTCATTTATATATATGTCTATAACAACATGTAAATGCAAACACAATGTATATATACACATACACATAAATAGAAAAACACCAGAAAGAGCATAAAATAAATTAACTCTGAAGAGAGATGAGAAATCATTGGGGTAGGCAGTGTGCAGAGGACTTACAACTTTTTGCTATATTTATTTTTATCATTGAGGGATTTCATAATGAGAATGAATATTCATTTTGACTTTAAAAAGAAATTAATTAAAAATGTTCAATATTTTGAATTTATAATATATAATGTATAACATATATTATTCATGAGCTTAAGAGTAAGAAGATTTTATGATTAAAAATGTGTACAGACAAGACATTTTTAATTGAATACTTATTAGACACTTTAAAAAGTTGTAGGTTTTCCACATGCACTTTACCATAATCACAGATTTCTCTCACTGTGATATGTATAATATTTTTGAGAAAGACCTCTACTTGTGTTAACAGAGTTCTGTTTCAGGTATTCAATTCAAGAAAAAATGAAAGTAATGTTTCTCAAGCTTTATTCTTTTTTAAATGATGACCTGTAAAAAAATCCAGATACTGATTCAGTAGATTGGGAATAAAACCTACATTTTTGAAAGCTGGCAGATGATGTTTTTTTCTGCTAAGGATGCCTAAAATTATCTACAAAATACTCAAAATCTAAAAATTGAAATTTTAATTAACCAATTAATTAACTAAAAGTTAAAGCAAACTGATAGATTCATGTTTACAAATTTCCAGGTTAATTAGATTTGCTGTTTTCATCTCAATGTTTGCCCTAGTGCTCTAATGTCTAAATGGCCATGGAATCATGTTATATCAAAGATCATCTGGCTGTCATGGTAGGTTTCATTCAGGGTTCATTAGCTGCAAGTAAGTGAAGCAGGCAATTGTTTGGAAGGGAAAAGGTAGTTCACAAAATATTAGAAAAAAAAAAACACAAATCATTGAATCGTTGAGCTTAGAAATGACAGGTTGAAGGCAGCTGTTAATATGTGGGACGAAGAAACGGTCAGTCTCTTCTGGATGTTATGATGGTAGGTCTTTTTGGCGTTGGTCATTCATCCTTTCAATTCCAAGTTGAATGCATCTAATTACCCCAACTTGGATCTTCCAAAGCAAAATGAAGGTTCTGTTAATAGAAGAAAAATGAGTAGAAAATGGGTGGCAAAAAGACAGAGGCCTACAGTTTCATGATATACAGAATCTATTTACCAGGTAACTGGAAAGGTAACTAGACCAAAGTACTACACATCATCTCATAAATTCCCAAATTGTGTGTGTGTGTGTGTGTGTGTGTGTGTGCATTCAATAGTTTTTCCCCCAGGACAATTACAATTTATGAAGCAATTATGAAAGCATCTTTGGATTTATGGAGTAGTTGTATCAGATTGATTTTACATGCCCTTTTTTGCATTTCAATATCTCTAAAATTTGGATGTATTTTACCATTTTACAACTTATGACATTTTAGCATTGGACATTTTAGCAGTGATTGGAAGCATTTCCTTTAGTGACACAAAAAGTGATGATGCACCTCACAATTGATGGCATTGTATATTTTATGAAATATGATAGTGATGTGAGGATTAAATAAGACAATGTTTATAAAGCACAATGGTTGTGCTTTATAAATAATGACGGTCATGATGTTAGAAATGGTAATGATTATATACTCGCCTGAAGGAGTTAGCTTGTTGCAGCATACAAATGCAAATAATTAAATTAATCTTACCAGTGTAATTTGAAGCATCACACTTGTGAAATTTTGTTATCCAAATTATTTCATGAAATTCAAGGAAGATATACAACTATCTGACTTATATGACAAAATGCATGTTCTTCTTTTAAACAAAAATTGTAAAGGGGAGTAGTCAATACACTTCCCAGTGAGAAATAAGCATCTGTGCAGCCCTAGAGATAGCCTAGGAATTCAAATGAATTGCTACTTTTTCCTCATAAAATCTGTTTATAAAAGTTTACAGATGTAAATTTTGGGACTAGGAAAGAAGTGTTCATAGTTTAGACTACTCAAATTCATGGTAAACTCAGTTGATATAGACATTTATCACTTGATCCAGAGACATCTTTAAGTTCCAGTGGCTTACATAGAGTCGTGACATCAGCAGGAGGATACTTGTTGTTGGTTATTACCTCTCCATACAATATCTGCTGAGATGATCTGCTGGTATTTGCAATCGATCCAGTCTCAGCCACATGGGAACATATTTGTTCCTATTTCTCCACTGGGTTCCATGGGAATTTCTGAAATTGTAATAGTTCCGTTTGCCATGGCACCCCCAGATAGCCATTTTTACTCTACTCTCCTGTGCCCTGGTAACATGAGAACACTTACCTCCTATCAGATCCCTAGGCATGAGATGGGACACAGGCCTTTTCTACTATCATGTCTCTAAGTTTATCTGGAGTAGTTCTATTGATCATTTCTCCTTCATCACATGGGGCAGGCATAGGGTCCTTTCTCAGCAACTCTTACCAGTTTCTAACATTCTTACTACTTTCTTTGTTGCAGCAAATTTTATCTTTTTTAGGATAGAAAAACTACCTATAGTTCTGTCACCCCAGTTCAAATAATAATGCCCCTTTTTGTTTTCTTATGGAATTCGTTATGATCTCTCATATATATTGAATATAGTAGGGATACTATACAATTTTGCTTTCACCACTAAACGTTACATTTACTGTATGGGGTTCTCTAATTTTCTATAAGATAGCACATTATCAAGTTGAGGTTTCTTTTTTTCTGTTTCTGACTTTATATTTTTAAAAATATCTAAAATTCTTTATGCTGGTGTTCTCTTTAGATAAATTTAATTCCAGTTTTCTTAATGTTGAATTATTTTTGTATTCTTAGAACAAATCCTACTTGGTTACAATGCAACCTGTTAGTGTTCTGTTGGAGACAATTTATAATGTTTTATCTAGAACCTTTATATCCATATTTATAAGTAATATTGGTCTACTTTTCTTTTTCATTAAGTTTACAGTTTTTGTTTTAGCTTAGTATTATCAATATTCCTCATATAAGAAATATGTGTCACTACTAAATAACAAATAAATAGTTGCTTTATGGGGGATATTTTAATCAAATAATTTGTCATGTATACATATATATACACACATACATGCATATGTATATAAATAAAATATACATGAGAAGGGTATTAATCTTCTTTCTGGGGGGTCCTCTACATACCAAATTCTTTTGCTTTGTATACAACTTCAATCAACCGATTCTAATATATTTTTACCTTGCACTTGAACTCTACATTATTTTAATAACAGGTATGCCACCAGTGTTGCCACTAAGATATTTTACATATTATTGTTCAAGTAATCTTCCCAAATCTCATCATTGCCACGTTTGGTTTCCTTTTCAAAATTTCCATTCTAGTACTCATTTGTAAATATTGTGTTTTAATCAGGTAAGAGGTTAGGTAAATTTATTTTTTGATGTTTATAATTACAATAAAATATGCTAAAACTAAGCATGATTTAGACATATCCTAATTCTGAATGTACTTTAGAATCTATTAGAACAAAGAAGAATTTTCACTAAATAATTTGTCTTTGTATGATTACTGTAAAAATAGGGTAGGAGGAATTTTGTGGTTCTGGATTCGAGATAAAACAATTTTATCTCAGTGTTCAAGAAAAATTGACTGTCATATATAAAGCAACAATATATTTTTTGATCTATATGAACATATGTAGTATTTGCATTAAAGAGTTTTAAGAAGCAAATATTGTCAGTTGTAATTTATACAAAACATGTGTATGTTTGTCATTCATCAAAAATCTGGAGTGCTTTAGTTTGTATGTAATCTTGAGAAAATTAAATGAATCTTGGCTAAATATAGAGCTGAAGCTCCTTTGATGCTACTGAATCTCTTCTGTCTTTGCAGAACGCACAGTTTTCATTCATCTTAGGAAAAGATCACACATACACATACATACATGCATGTGCATAAAGTAATATATAATCACATAAATTATATTTAAATATGTGCATTCATATGTATAAATTAATATATATGTAAATAAACATGACCTATGATTATTAATAAATGCATTACATTAAAGTCAAGGAACAGAAATTGTGCAAATGCAAAAAGTGATGGAACCACAGTGGCACATCAAATTTCCAAAATACATATTCTACAATGTACTTGAAATATGAAACAGCACTCATTTCCAGCATCAGAAAAATATACCAAAAACTCCTTGGTTGAATCTATTTTGGTCTGTAGACTGAATTCTTATTTATATACCAAAGTAGCTAAGTTTAGTAATTCTTTCTACTCTGTTAAGAGCTGTAAATCAACACTCTTAGAATAAAATTAAGCTTCTCACTGTAACATGTTTAATATTCATTTTTAAGTTTTATCATTTTCGGATATAACCTGATTTCTTTTAGGCAATAGCTAGATTCTCAATCTCTCAACCACTGCCTTATGCCTTTCATCTGTGTTAACTCCAAGAATTGGCACACAACTCCACGTTATGGATATGGGCCTCAAAAGAACTTCTGGAATTAAATTTTCATACAGATTGTTGGAATATGTGCTTGAAATCAAAATGAAGGGAAATTAGACAAAGAAAACATAGTTTTTAGAAACAAGAATCTGTATACTGAAATTCATACCTTATATAATCATACAATTTGTTGTTGTCTTTAAAAGGGGAATATAAAAGAAAGGGCATTCCAGGCAAGAAGAGCCTAAGGAAGGCAAAAAAGTTGAATTTAAATATGCTTATCTTGTGCCCAGAGACTGGCATGGTCCCTGATACAGAGCCGCTGCAAAATAAATATTTATTAAATGTGTCAAATTAGGGTTGCACTGGTAAATAATCTTGCTTTTCTGTATAAAGAGCCTGTATCCTCAACTCTAGTGTATGCAAAAACACTCAAGAGACTTAAGTATTGAGTTTCCAAATTTTTTTTTAGAAACTCTCAATTGTGTTTCCTGCCCCAATCTTAAAATCTGTAAGTTCCCCAAACAATTATTTTCTTTTACTTTGCCTGTTCCAAATTGATTGTTATTTTTGAATCCTTCTGCATCCGTTTAATTATAGCATATCATACATCTAATACCCTTGTTGAGGTATACCTGCAACCTCTTGAGTCTCACAATCCAAGTGTGCCTCTATTTCCATAGGCATCGATGAAAAGACCATTTATGAGCTTGTAGTTAAAAAGCTGTGGTTCCACTCAGCTGACTTTTTTATTCTAAGGCTTTTACCCCTCTGATATATCTATAATATTTCTGCTGTACAATGGATATATTTCTCAAGAATCTTGTTAGTAACTTAAATTCATCTAAGATTTAATAGATAGATTTAATATTGTATACTCTCCTCTCTCTTATACTTCCCACAATATAATTTTAGTTTAAAAAGTCTAGCCAAAAACATAATACTTACATAAATCTAGCACAATATGTACAGGATCTACATGAGCAAAACTAAAAAGCTTTAATAAAAGAAATTTAAAAAGAACCAAATAAATGGAGAAATATTCCATGTTCATGGATAGGAAGATTCAATATTGTCAGTTATTCCCAACTTGATCTATACACTCAAAACAATCACAACAAAATTCCAGCAAATTATTTTGCAAATATAGAAAAACTGATTTGAAAGTTTATATGGAGAAGTAAAATACCCAGGAGAGCCAGCACAATATTGAAGGGCAGGAACAAAGTTGGAAGACTGATGCTACCTGACTTTAAGACTTACTATAAAGCAATAGTCATAAAGATATTGTAGTATTGTCAACAGAATAGACAAATAGATCAATGGAACAGAAACAGAATAGGGAGCCCAGAAATGAACCCACATAAATATAGCCAACTGATCTCTTACAATGAAGCAAAGGCAATACAATAGAGAAACACTACTCTTTTCAACAAATGGTGCCCAAACAACTGGACATAATATGCAAAAATAAAATAAACTTAGACCTTATGTCTTTCACAGAAAAGAGTCTCAAAATGGATTCCAGACCTAAATGTAAAAAACAAAACTGTAAAACTTCTAAAAGATAACATAGGAGAAAATTGAGATGACCTTGGGTTTGGCAATGACTTTTCAGACAAAAACATGATCCACGAAGAAAGAATTAATAAGCTAGACTTTGTTCACATTAAAAATTTTGGATCTGCAAAAATAACTGTGAAGAGAATAAAAAGACAAGCCAAAGACTGAAGAGAATATTTGCAAAAGACGTATTTGATAAACGGCTGTTATTAAAAACATACAAGGAACTCTTTTTTTTTTTTTTTTTTTTGAGATGGAGTCTCACTCTGTCACCAGGCTGGAGTGTGGTGGTGCAATCTTGGCTCACTGCAACCTCTGACTTCCTGGTTCAAGCGATTCTCCTGCCTCAGCCTCCTGAGTAGCTGGGATTACAGGCATGCGCCACCCCACCTAGTTAATTTTTGTATTTTGAGTAGAGACAGGGTTTCACCATGTTGGCCAGGATGGTATCGATCCCCCGAACTCTTAAAACTGAATACTAGGAAAACAAACAACACAATATACATATAAGCTGAAGATCTTCACAGTCATCTCACTAAAAAAGACATACAGATAGCAAACAAGGCTATGAAAATATGCTCCACATTACATACCATCATGCACATGCAAATTAAAACACAGTGAGATACCACTACACACCTTTAAAATGGCCGAATTCAGCACCAAGTACACTAAAGATATGGAACAATAAGGACTCTTACTCATTACTGGCGGGAATTCAAAATGGTACAGCCACTTTGGAAAGCAGCTGGTCAGTTTCTTATAAAAGTAAACAGACTCTTATATGATCTAATAATCATGCTCCTTGCTGTCGACTCAAAGCAGTTGAAAACTTATGTCCACACAAAAAGCTGCATATGGATGTTTATATCAGCTTTATTTATAAATGTCAAAACTTAGAAGTAACCAGGATATCTTTCATTCCCTTTTTGTTTTTAAATTAAACTTTAAGTTCCGGGATACATGTGCAGAACGTGCAGGTTTGTTACATAGGCATACAGGTACCATGGCGGTTTGCTGCACCTATTAACACATTATCTAGGTTCTAAGCCCTGCATCCATTAGGTATTTGTCCTAAGGCTAACCCTCCCCTTGCCCCCCAGCCCCCGACAGGCCCCAGTGTGTGATGTTCCCCTCTCTGTGTCCATGTGTTCTCATTATTCAACCCCCACTTATAAGTGAGAACATGCGGTGTTTGGTTTACTGTTCCTGTGTTAGTTTGATGAGAATGATGGCTTCCACAGGATGTCTTTCAATAGTGAGTGGATTAAAAAAACTAGGGTACATCTGGATAATGGGATATTATTCAGCATTGAAAAGAAATGAGCTATTGAGTCATGAAAAAAAGACATGAAGGAAACTTAAATGCATATCACTAACTGAAAAAAGCCAATGTGAAAAGGCATACTATATGATTCTAAGTGTATGACATTCTAGAAAAGGCAAACTACAGAGACAGCAAAATGATCAGTGTTTGCCAGATGATGAATAGGTGGAGCACAGAAGATTTTGGGGGGCAGTGGAACTACTCTTTATGACACTACAATTCTGGATATGTGTCGTTATAAATTTGTTCAAACCTAAGGAATGACCACTAAGAGTAAACTCTAATGTAAACTATGGACTCTGCGAGATAATGATGTGTCAGTATAGATTCATCAATTGCAACAAATGTACCACTCTGGAGGGGGATGTTAATAATGAGGAAGGCTATGCATGTATAATAAGGGGATTTATGGGAAATCTCTGTGCCTTTCACTCAATTTTGCTGTGAACTTACTACTGCTCTAAAAATAAAATCTAATTAAAAACGAATGAGAACTAATTTGATATTTGCTATTATTCAAATAAAATACGAAAAATATAATCAGAAATTTTTGTCTAGCTAAAGTCTGTCCTTTTCTGATTTTCTGCATATTGAGCACATACTGAACTCTACCTCTTTGTCTTTATAAAAAGAGGGATGTTGGGATTTCTCCTTCTACATTTGAGCTTCACTGACCTTTTTTAAAATTATTGGTTTGTATTAGTGACTAAAGCCTAGTTAGCTCTATGGCCTCATAATAATCCTAATAAAAGCAAATGGCTTTTTGCAGCACATGATTATGTGTTCTAATTAATTCAGTGATTATTTTTATGTTAGGATAACTTTGACCTTTGCATTTCATTTTTTATTACTATGACTTTAAACAAAATCTTTCCACAAAAGTTGGAGAGTATATTAGATACATTTTAAACTTTTATGACATTATGGTGAGGAAATACAGCAAGAACCATCTTCATCTTAAATGAAGAAAAGTTAGAATTAACAAAGCAGGGCATTTTATCAAAAGCCATTAGAGACCAAGGTGGGAGGGCTGCTTGAGCTCAGAAGTTCAATATCAGCCTGGGCAACATAGTGAGACATCATCTCTGCAAAAAATTTAAAAAGTACCCAAGGTGATGCAGCGTGCCTGTAGTCCTAGCTACTTGGGAGGCTGAGGCAGGAGGATCACTTGAGCTCAGGAGGTCAAGGTTGCAGTGAGCTGTGATCTTGCCACTGCACTCCAGCCTGGGTTACAGAGCAGGACCCTGTCTCAAAAAAACACAAAAACAAACACACGAAAAAAGCCGTTTTAATTGATGCCATCTTAAAAAAAGAATATATAATTTACTCTGAACATTTGTGGCCAAACTTCTGTTTCTCAAATACAACAATATCACACCACATGAATAGAAAATTAATCATAAATTCAGATTATAGAGGATTTAAATCTTGAAATAACGCAAGTGGAATTCTAAGTAGCATCTGTTCCCACCCACATCCTCTTCTGGTTTTCTTTCCCCAAAGTGTAAGGAAGTGGTGATTGAGGACATTCAGCAATGTTCTTATGTGCTCTACCTCCAAACTCAAGGTTTACATTGACTTTGTGATGTGAACTACATTGCCTATAAGGAACTGGCCATATTCCATAGTTCAAAACTCCCTAAATAAAAATAGTTCTCATGCAAAGTTTCAAAAAATTGAATATAAAATGCAACAATAATTTCTTATAGTAACCTTTGTAACAAAGTTGTACCAAGTATGCCTTTGTATATTTTTATTATTTGTTTGCCTTTAAATTATGGTCTATTCATTTTTGTTTTCTATTGCAAGGTTTTTACAATTTGCGTATTATACAGGATGATGATCTGAGCTCATTCATATTTAGCACTCCATGACCTACAAAACAGTAACAACAAAGCATTTAGCTGATACTATTGCATACAATTTTCACTTCTTTTTAATATTTATTACCTTTCTGCACTAGTGATTGTGGTGCATAGTGCTCTCATAGATGTTAGAAAGCGTTACATGTGTGAACCATTGCCAGTGCTGCAACTAATAAAAATTAGTATCCACATGCAGTCGACTGTGCTTGTCTCTGCCTAATACAGTTCCCTACTTTGCCTGGCCAGCAAGAAAAACTGGTTTGGATATTAATGGATAAACTTCTTGGGGTTCTGTGGAGGTAGCAAGTGAGAGGTAATGTTCTTTTTGTTACTTCACTGGTAAGTAAGTACAAGCTTACCCAAAACTAGAAGGTGTACATTTCAGTACCAAAGATAACATTCTTAGTTCTTGGTGCTTCCTCTGGGGTTTTACAATACATTCATGTAAGCTAAAGAGGGGGATGTTGCCTTCTGTGGCCAGCAACTTGTTCTTGTACATAGGAATATAGACTGGGGTCCAAATCCAGACTGTCACACATAGCACTATCTTCCTTCTTTATCTTTCTCCTACTTATTTCTTGTTTCTACCACTATTTCCATTATCTTCTCTCAGAACTTGTAAAAGGTAACAAAATGTTTTCCAGTAGGAGGTAATATGATAGACATTTCTCTAATTGGAGGATACTGAAGTTAAACTTGGCCCAAAGGACCTTCATGTTAGACAGCTTCTGTGGTGTCTCAGAGCCGAGAGTGTCCAACTGTATCCACTTATTTTATCTCCTTTGATTGTATTAGTTTCTATTCTACTCAATACTTTTTAAGTAACATTTAAGGTCATTTATCTTTTGGTTAAGTAGGCAGGAAGCAAGAGAGAGAAGAAAGAGAATCTAATGTTCAAGTTCCTTTCCTACTTTATCACATTCTTCTGATAGCATCAGAATCACCATTGTCAGTCATAATGAACACTTGATAGCCCAAGATTCAGATTATTTATTGCACCCCTCCCTGGGAAAAGTGTGTGTGCGTGTGTGTGGGTGTGTACTGTGTATTCCCAAAAAGGAGGTTTTTAACCAATAATTAAAACCCAACAGGGTATGATGGCAAAGATCCAAATGGAGACACTTAAGTAATTATGAAAGTGTAACTATGAATTTCAATATCCACCTGAGAAGGCCCTTTTGTCTTCATGGTTACATTACACTAGAACAAAGAAGGGATCAATAATTAATGCACTGGGTTAAAAAAAATACCACTATGAAATAGGAGTAAAAAATGGTTATCAAAAGACCTCAGATTTCGAAGCATTTGCCAGTTTGTGTTTTATATTAAATACTTACATCCTTCTTTTGTCATGATCCATATTTTTAACAATGATTCCTGTTTTTGTAAAAAAAAAAAAAAAAAAAGCATTAATGTTTCAGGAAATTTCTGTTTTGGACTTTAGATACTAAAAATGGAGAGGTTTCTTGAGATATTTTTGGTGTTATTGACCACAGTGAGATGGAAATGACCTACAAAGTACTGTGTTTTCCCCCATTTCTGCTCTTAGGTGTCTCTAAAAGAAGAGCTGTGCAAACAAAATAAAAGTGCAGCTTATATCTCAACCAGAGTTAATATTTCTTGAGTAGTTACAGTGTGCTAGACACTATTCCAGGCATTTTATGCTTATTAATTTTATAATTCTCATAATAACCCTAGTAAGTTATTTTAATTCTCTAAATGATTTATATTGGTGGCAATTTTTATTATTATTTTTAAAATTTTTGAGATGGAGTTTTGCTCTTCTGCCCAGGCTGGAGTACAGTGGTGTGATCTTGGCTCACTGCAACCTTCACCTTTTGGTGTCAAGCGATTCTCCTGCCTCAGCCTCCTGAGTAGCTGGGATTAGAGGTGCCTGCCACCACGCCCGGATAATTTTTGCATTTTTAGTAGAGACGGGGTTTCACCATGTTGGCCAGGCTGGTCTTGAACTCCTGACCTCATGATCTGCCTGCCTTAATGTCCTAAAGTGCTGTGATTACAGGCATGAGCCACTGTGCCCGGCCTATATTGGTGGCAATTTATATAAATACTTATTCAACCCAAACTAGTTCACTTTTTCAGTAGCAAAACTCCACCATGCATTGTCTTTAAATGCTATAATAATTAAATTATAAACAGCAATTAAAATAATTCTATTAATTAAATATAAATTCAAAACATCCATGCCAAAATGAGAATATCAAGTTAAAATTTGGCATAGTGAATAAAGACATGATAATATTATGATTACAAATCATTTTCAGTAGTTCTTCCTTTAGAATTTTCCTGAAGGTCAGTGACAAATACAATCTGTATTGCTTACTGGCAGGAGACTATCTTAATCCAAGAGCTGATTATTTTGGTCTTGATAAATAAAAAATGTAGTCCCTAAGTAAGAGTTTATTTAAACAAAGACTGAACATACTTAAGAAATTGACAATTAGTCTTAATTACTTTGGGTGTGTTTAGAATCTACCCTTACTTTATAAGTTCTACTGCTACATGTTTTTTTGTTGTTGCTGTTTTGTTTTATTTTTTGGTTTTTGTTTGAGACGGAGTTTCACTCCTGTTGCCCAGGCTGGAGTGCAATGGCATGATCTCGGTTCTCTGCAACCTGCGCCTCCCAGGTTCAAGCGAATCTCCTGCATCAGCCTCCCAAGTAGCTGGGACTACAGGGATGCGCCACCACGCCCAGCTAATTTTTGTAGTTTTTTTAATGGAGGCGAGGTTTCACCATATTGATCAGGCTGGTCTCGAACTCCTGAACTCAAATTATCTGCCTGCTTCGGCCTCCCAAAGTGCTGGGATTATAGGTGTGAGCCACCGTGTACTGCTATTTTTTTTATTGTGAGTTATTTCACCAACCTGAACAATTACTGCTTCATCTCTTAATTCCACTCTTTTAGTCCTATAGTAGAGACTCTATTTGGGTTCTAAAACTGTCATTTTCTTGCTTAAAACTTCCCCTGAGCAATTTTCCATGTATGGAGGATAGTGGTAGCCACCTGAATCTGAATCTGTTCATAAAACCTTCTAAACAACTGCAATATCAACCATGAACACACATAAAGTTACTATTGGCCATGCTTTAGGCATTACTAGGGGACAGAGAATGCCAGGAGCTTCTAATTATTTGTAAGCAAAAAAATAAAAACTAAATTCCATCAAAGGTCTCATGACTGGTAAAAGTCTGTACATGTTGAGAGTAAGGAAGAGGAAACATAAAAGCTGCTGTAAAAATGAAGACTAGAAGAGAATATTTAGATGAAAGACAGACAAAATCAGGTTCAGAAAGAGAAATTATGATAGAGAGTACCAAAATGCCAAGCACAAGTCAAGGAATTGGTCATTCTAAGCGTTAACTGCTGCACTGGGGGGTCAAAATCAGATCTGAGGTGTTAGCCTTTGGAATGCATTTCTTCTGGAGGGAGAATGTGAAAAACAGAGAAGGGGCAGAAGTGAAAAGAAAGAAGTAAAAGAAGAATTGAAAGTTAAGGCTCCCGCAGAAACAAAAGACAACATGACGCACCATCTCTTCCCTCTTTCTGCCACCATCACTACCATCAGCAACATAATTAACTTTTTAAATGCATTTATTATACTGGTAGAAGTGGGCAGTATTCCTGAGCTAGGAAACATTGTCAACAAAAGGCTAAGGATTGCAAAAAATCAAACCAATTCAACACAAAAGTACTGCAAAAAGTATACAGAAAATTCAACTAAAATATATTCTGAGATGAGTATTCTCTCCAAAAAATCAATAAGGAAGCAGAACACTGTGGCAAACACTCCCAACTGAATTAAGTAGTTGTCAACAAATATTTATTTATATTTTTAAAAAATGTATTGAATCAGAAACTAAAAAAAACCAAAATAACACAAAGAACAAAACACAGGAAACAATGCAAAGACAGTCAATCAAATTCAGAAAAGAAGTTAAAGACAAAATGAACCAGAAAATAGAAAATGAAGAAGAAATTAGAAGGTGCCCAAGGGAGCACATATTAAGATAAATATTTAATAAGGGACATTGAGGAAAGGCAGGAAATTAACCAAGAGGGTACATTTGAGATTTTTAAGAAAGAGGAAAATGTTAGGGAGAAAGTAGATGAAATGGAAGACTGCGACAAAATAAAAATAAAAATAAAATAAAATCCAGACCATGGTATTATATAATTAAAGATCATAGGAAAGAAAAACAGAAAGAACAGAAGTAATATTTAAATGTGAAAGCCAAGAAAACTATCTGGAAATAAAAGGTAACCTAAATCTGTATTCTGAGAGGGCCTAAATTGTACCTGGGAAAATGATCCAAAACAAATGACTGAGAAATATTCTAGAAAAACAATTACATTTTTCAGGAAAATAATCACCAGTTTCTCTAGGCAAAAATAATCAAGTTACTCATAATGGGAAGAACATTAGTGTTATGTCAATCAGTCTTAATAAGAAGGAACAACACAAAGGAACTGGGGAAGCAGCATTTAGCAAGCACTTATTTAACAAGTGAAAAAGTTAACCAAGGTTTTTATATGCAGACAAGCTGTCAAAGTATCAAGACTAGAGAAAAACAGTTTTAGCTTTGCAAGAACTCAAGCCATATCGTATACATGGGTCATTCGAGAAGAATCTAGTAGAGGATGAGTTCAAGCAAACAAGGCATTCTGAAGAAACCATTGTGAATTGATTGCTTGTGATTATTTAATATATTCAATTGTAAACCAAAGATTAAAACAAGGATAGGGAGATGGGTGAGAGAATAGTTTATAAGCGTTACCTGTTCTAGAAATGTGGAAAGAAGTCAATAAAAATGGGAGGAGAAGAGAGGAAGAAGGGGAAATTTGAAAAATGTAATTGTTGTATATGAGTGTCCATGTATACCATTTAAAACTGACAGACTAGATTGTAAAGGGTTATTAAGAAAAAGGAAAATGAAGGTCACTAGAACAGGTAGAAATTACTAGAACAAAGTAGAATCTTTCTGAAAATCCCAATGAAGTAACAAAAACAATTTTATTATGTATATTATGTCAAAAATAGTGTGTGATACACATATCAATTATAGCATAAAATATGTCAGAATTGAAACTAAATGCCACTCATAGCATTAAAGACAAATGAGCGAGGATGTCTTCTCCCACCCTCCTATTCTACACTATACTAGAATTTCTAGCTAGTGCAACAAGACAAGAAAAGGAAACAAAAGGTATACAGCATGGATAAGAGGAAATAAAACTGCTTTTATTTGTAGACACAATGATTATCTACGTAGAAACCACTACTATTGAAGAATATATGTATTTAAAACCTACTGGAGCTAATAAGTGACTATGGTGTGTAGCAGGATAAAAGGTCATGTATAAAATCAACTGCTTTCCTATAAAAATTTATTGAAAACCTGGAACTTAAAATTTAACAAATATCCATTTACAATGGCACCAGAAAATCAAACACTTAGACAAAATCTGACAAAGTATATGCAGAATTTAGATAAGAAAATTGCAAAGCATGGCTGAAAGAAATTAAAGATGACATAAATGAAAAAGATGACATAAATGAAGAGAGGTATTGTGTGCTGACAAATTGGAAGGCTCAATATAGTAAAGATGTCAATTCTTTCCAACTTAATCTAAAGATTCAATGTACTCCCAATCAAAATTCTAACCAGCTATTTTGTCAATATTGACAAACTTGATACTAAAGTTTATATGGAAAGGCAAAAAGCATGCAATTCTATTCAACATAATATTCTTTGTTCATTCGTTACCATGCTTTTGTTCTTAAAAGGTTATTTTTATTCTTAATTCCAGACTTCTAAATTGTTAAAAGCATGTCATTAATATCTCTGCAAAAGTGGAATGGTTAATGAAAAATTACCTTGGAAACCAAACTCAAGTATACCACCATGGGATCAACTTTTGCCACTCTTAAGGAGATTGGCAGTAAGTTGTTTATGTGGATTGCTTCGGGATTCCATTTTAAATTTTCACCATGGTATACTCTGAAGGATTACACATGCCTGGTGGCAAGCATGCTGAGTATGCACAATTCTATTCACTCCATTGCTCAGATGTTCAGTACACATCATGGGAATATATAAATTGGAAACCACAATTCTCCTCTTGCTGAACATAAGAGACTTATCATTACTGATGATTCTTTTCACTCAGGATTCTGTCCCCGCTGAAATCTTTGAGACAGCTGATCAATGACTGAGTGCCATTTGAAAATCCAATACGATCCCCAAGGAAGGTATAGCACTGTGTTTTCTTTTTATAGCAAAGGAAACATGTAAAAAACTTGGCACCTACTTCATTTGACTTCTTATAGGAGGAAAGGCCCATTTAGAAAATATGGACTACAAATCTGGAGAGAAATAAATAAATAAAAGAAGTAGGCCTCTTATATTACAAAATTTTCCAAAGTCATAGTAGATCTCTGTGGAACAAAGTTAGAAAGTTAAATATCATGATAGGACTAAAGAATTAGGTGACAATTTGTTAAAACAACAAAACCCAAGCTATTCATTAGTTTAGACTGGTAATATAGTCTGCAAAATGAGAAGATTAGAATTCTATTCTTACCTAATCCTGCACATGAGTTGATTAGCCAAAACTGAGGGACTCTGCTGTTACTGATCATTATACTTGCCTAACAGAAAAGCTCTTAGGTTTTAATTTACTGTACATCATAATCACCTGCAGAATTTGTGAAACTCACAGATGCTCAAATGTAACCCCAAACTTACTGTATTGGGATCTCTGGGGGATTGGTCATTTATATTTTGAACTAGCTTCCCAGGTTATTTTGATGCTCACCTTGTCTTATCATGTGGAAAACTCTCTAATAAGGAGCATGGAAGGAACTTATTAGTGATTATTCGTTGTCAGGGTCCAATACGTAAAAAACCTATTGGCATTGCTGCAACTGTACATCTCTGCAATCATTTTCCTGGCACTTTACTTTGGATTAATATATCTGTTCTGTAGTAGCAAAGGAGAGAATGAGAGATAAAATAAAAATGTATTTATTGTGAAAGGTTTTGGCAAAGGGTTTTGTAAAAAATATAGATGGGCATAAATGTTAAGGTTACTTGAGGATTTCGCTATCTATACACATGGTATCTGCAATAGAATCGGTTGTATTGTCTTGGATCCTAAGTAGACCCTTAGATAGATTCAAAAATCTTAGAACTTGAAAGTTAGCAACAGTCTCAGAAGTTATCTCAGTCATCTCAGTTTCCTGATATAGAATTAGAACATATATATATTTTTTACTTTCAAACAGGCTTCCACTTTACTTAATACATACTTCAAATAAATACAAGTCAGCAATATAATGTAGAGCTGTTGATGTATAATTAATGAGCATAATGCATAAAAGAAGTCTTTTTTACATTCTGCCAACCTTATAAAATAGGTTATAAAATGTATTTGGTCTTGAGCCAACCAGTTTGAGAGAAAAGGAGCTGCGGAACAATATGCAAAGAGGGATGTTGAAAAGAAGTGAGAAAGGCTGGGCATGGCCGCTCACACCTGTAATCCCAGCACTTTGGGAGGCCGAGGTGAATGAATCACACGTGAGGTCAGGAGTTTGAGACCAGCCTGGCCAACATGGCGAAAACCCAGCTCTACTAAAAATACAAAAAAATTAGCCAGGCATGGTGGCGGGCACCTGTAATCCCAGTTACCTTGGAGGCTGAGGCAGGAAAATCACTGGAACCCGGGAAGTGGAGGTTGCAGTGAGCCGAGATCATGCCACTGCACTCCAGCCTGGGTGACAATAGCAAGATTCTATCTCAAAAAAAAAAAAAAAAGAAAGAAAGAAAGAAAGAAAAGAAGGGAGAAAAGGAATGCAAAGGGCTTATAAGGATCACTACACAGGGGGAGGAAAGTGTATTTTCTTTCAATCATAAAGAATATGAAGAGTATGTTTTAAATTGCTTCAGGAAAGGTTGACACTTTGCAGTTTCCCTCAGCTATATCTATATCTGTATCTATATAAACTATACATGTTAGTTTCCCTAAACTAACACTATATCATGCTTCCGTCTCTTTGCAAATGCTATTTCTTCTTCTTGGCATGCCTTTTTTTTTTTTTTTTTTTTTGTTCCTTTTGCAAGCCTTTCTTGACTTCACCTACCAAGCAAAGTTTTCCTTCTCTTGGCTTGTAATAGATTGCATCATCATTGTTCCTGTGTTTTGCTTCTATATCTCCTCCCAGGCAAAAATCATATTTTTATTCACCTTTAATTCCCCGTTCTAGCTCAGTGTCTTGAAAATACTGGTTTGTTGAAAGACTGAAAAGTTAAATGAAAAAGAAAATCTCTTGACTAAAGAGCTATAGGTTAACAAAAGTAAGTCATTAGCGGGGGAAAAAAGTGAAACTTCTGACCAAAATTGGTCAGAAGGTTAGTACATAAAGCCTCAAACTTACAGAGGAGGCAATGGGCATGGGGTGGCCACCAGAAGATTCTGTTTTTATTAGACCTATCACTTTATGTGTGAGCGCAGAATCTGGGGCCAGACTTCTCCTAATGGTACTTTCTATCACAGTTCCTGCAAGACTGAATGACAAGAGATATAAGGTGTAGTCTCTTATGTCAGAGCAGCAGCTTCATAGCCTATAACCAGAAAGCCTGAAATCATAAATACTGGCCTTACAACTAGGAGAGGTCAACTTCCTCATGGAATCTATCATAATATATCGAGACAAAAACATTCTGCATTTTATTTTAATCACAGTGTCACAAAATTTACAGGGCGTAAACTTTATCTGAGGAACCCATAAACCCAGATTCCCAAGACAATTGATTCCAAAGGTATTGAGAGCCTGCAATTTAACTAGTATCCTGTGATTCTAATGTGTTTAGCCCTTCAAAATCACTGTACTATGTTAGCTATGGTGAACACTTTTTTGCTAATTACCTGAAAAAAGCCTGGACACTTACCCAAATAAATAAAAATGATTTTAAATATGTTTAGCTTCTATAGAATTCATCAAGTAATTCAGAAACTATATTAATTTCTATTTTGTACAAGGTAGAGGGACATGATGTAGTGGTTCAGAGACTGTCCTCTGGATTCTTACTATGCGGTTGGATAACAGCATTTTGGAGAAAGATACTTAAACGTTTCACATCTCAATTCCCCCCACCTTTTTTTAAAGAATGGGAACTATAAAAGTACTTACAGAGCAGCCACAAGGATAAAATGAGATAAGTGTTTAATACTGTGTCATGCTCCCAGGGTAAGTTTAAAAAAGATTAGCAGTTGTGATGATAATCTAACTTATAATTTCAAAGAATAGATAATTGAAAAATACAAAGGGGATAGAAAAAAAGAAGAAAAACTATATATAGATATCTGTGTTATGACAAGAGCAATGGTTTGAGCAAGGTATATGATGTCAATTTTATAAAACAAGTAGAGATAAAATTCTGTGGCACTCCAGAAACGAAAATACTGTATGCAGTTGTGGGGTACAAACTCTGGGAAGGCACTGTGGTTGAAATTCCACTCAATTGGGGTCCTGAAGGATCAGTAAACTATCAGTGTATATGCAAGGGAGAAAACCATAAACTAGGGTTTGAAAGCATTAAAGCATACAGTGTGCATGGTTGTAAGAGTGATTCTATTTTGCTTCATCAGGGGAGTAAGAAATAAAATTAAAATGGGACATGAGTCTGAATAAACTAGCAAGTGAAGGCCTTTGCTTATTTGATGACTTTTTCTACCCAGGTGTGTCTAACAAACTGAGCAGCAGACACTTTTATTTCCAGCTTGAGAAGCAGTCTCAGGGGTGGTAACTGGAATGTCAATATCACTGCCTTTTCAAAATGCAATGAGTCAATTGGAGTTGAGAATAGAGGTCTCTATTAGTCACAGATAAATATTCAACCAAGCCTGTCACATGAACCTAACAAGAGGGGAGGTGCCACCAGTAGTGAACAGATGCAGCCTTTTAATTCTATGATCCTCAGCCTTTTCCAAAAGGGAACATTGAAAAAATTATAGTAGTTAGAACTGAAGAGAAATGACACCATCTTTGGTAACATGCATCACAGTGTCAGTACGGGCACCTGGGACCCATCTTGGCTTTAGCATTAACCCCTTCTGTGTTTTGGGGGAGATTCTAAAGCCTTAAAGCAACTTTCCTTCCAGGGCTGTGACTCCTGACTAAATTGAAAGGAAAGTTATTGCTATAAAAATGTCTCAAATCCTTGCATTAGGACAGTGGTTAAGAGGTGCTTCTATTGGCAAAGATATATTAAATTGGTACTATGTTTTTAGACATAATGTAAAAATATGTTACATACTCTCTTAATTCCAGCAGTGTTGAAGAAATTGAAACTGAGTTTTTTGAAATTTGCAAAGAAGTAGTATTACACAAAATCCATGGAGTATCAAGTTACTAAGTACTTACAATAAAGATTTTCTAATTATATAATGTGCTTGCTTTTTTTTCCCTTCAGGGAAATTATATAATAAAAAAAACTGTGGAGCAGAGTTTAGATGTCATAAAAATATCCCAGAGACTGTTGGCTTTTTTTCTATACTAACAACTCATATATTTAAATTATGTACATGTATATATATATATGTGTGTGTGTGCTTAAAATATTTATTTAAAATGTATACATGCATATGTACATGTTTTAAACATATATGTATGTGTTTATTTCAACAAGGCAAGTGTTCACAGGATTTCTCTGAAGGTACTTTCATTACAGTGTGTTAGTGTGTTATCAGAAGAATATCTAACCTCATTAAGAATCCAGAATTATGCAAGCTATGCATTTATCAAAAAAGGAATGTTTTTCAGAATGCCACATTTAATAAACAGCCTCAAATGATTTCTATTTATGAAAGGAATGAGCTGGCCTCATGTGAAGTATAGGCCACATTATTATTTCTGAAGGTGGTATTAACATACTGAATGCAAGGAACATGGTATGTTGAATGACCTTTAGATTTCAATACGGCAACCTTTAGCTCTGACAAATTTGCTGACTACTTTAATGGATAGCTTAATTGATTTTTCTAATGACCCATCCTTTATACTTTCAACATGTATACATCAATTATTGACAGCATTATCAAAATGACAATACAGTTTCATCACATAGATGCCACATTAAAAAAGATACACCATCTACTTAATTCAAAAATTACCACCAGAAGGAGGCATTAGTTTGAGTCTGAATAATGGTATCATGATCCTAGGGACAAATAGAGGGGGTAATTTCAGTAAACATCTAACTCAGTCCTTAGTATAAAAGAGTGAAAGGGAAGCTGAGTATCTCAGAAAGGAGGAATCTCAAATGAGCTTACGAGTGTGGATTTGAATTATTTAATGAATACTGTGATTTCGTTATTACTAATGTTTATATAGAGAACAGGCATTTAGTATGAAAGCAGTTGGGCAGTCAACATATTATTAATACTTTAAAAATTACCATTTATGTTCTAGAACATTAATTAATGAAGACTTCTTTATTTAAAAACATTTTATATACAGAAATAATATCTTTTTCTTTTTCTTTTTCCTTTGAGACAGGGTCTCACTCTGTCACCCAGGCTGGTGTTCGGTGGCACAATCACAGCTCACTGAGCCCTTGAACTCCCAGGCTGAAGTGATCCTTCCATCTCAGCTTTCCGAGTAGCTGGGGCCTCAGGCACACACCACCATATTCAGCTTATTTTTATTTCTTATTTTTTTATAGAGACAAGCTCTCACCATGTTGCCCAGGCTGGTCTGGAACTCCTGGGCTCAAGCAATCATCTCACTTCTGTCTCCCAAAGTGCTAGGATTACAGCCATGAGCCACTGTGCCTGGCTGAAATTTTAATTGATAAAATGTACAGCTTGTAGAAGAAATGTATGCCTCTTTAAAATAAGCTTTGGAAAATTTCAACTTTTTTTTTAAGCAACATCTACTTCTAGTCTGATAGCAAAACATCATAAATGTGACTTGCTTGCAAATGTACACACTTTGGGGACTCCAGTTGAAAAAATTGATGTTATTGTTACTCTTTATTTCCACCAAGACTCAATCCTCAGAGCCTGATGACAGAACTTGTGGTTTATTTGTAATAGTAATTATGTGCTATTTAGTAACTATTTGGCATATTGTTTCATTGAGTGTCTGGACATGCTCTATTTATCAAAAACACGTTTGGACTACAGGGTGTATTAGTCAGGGTTTCCTAGAGGGATGGAACTTATTAAGTATTAACTTACATGATCGCAAGGTCCCACAATAGGCTGTCTGCCAGCTTGAGGAGCAAGGAGAGCCAGTCCGAGTCTCAAAACTGAAGAACTTGGAGTCTGATGTTCCAGGGCAGGAAGTGTTCAGCTTGGAAGAAAGATGTAGGCTGGGAGGCTAGGCCCATCTCTCCTTTTCACGTTTTTCTGCCTGCTTTATATTTGCTGGCAGCTGATTAGATTGTGTCCACCAGATTAAGGGTAGGTCTGCCTTCACCAGCCCACTGACTCAAATGTTAATCTCCTTTGGCGACACCCTCACAGACATGCCCAGGATCAATACTTTGCATCCTTCAATCCGATCAAGTTGACACTCAGTATTAACCATCACACCTGGCAAAATAATTTATAAGGCATAGAACAGTTCAGTTTCACAAAGATTTGGTACATAATTACTGTGTGTCAAAAGTTGTTTACTTGAATTTTTGTTGACAGGTACTGTTCGAGAATTTTCAGCGGAGAAATTATTGTGGCTGTTGTATGAGAGATGAATTGAGGCAATGGGCCCCCTTAAGAAGGTGATGCCATGGTTCAGGAGGAAAATAGCCAATCTTTACTTTGGCTATGAGAGGGATGATGACAAAGGGGTAGTATTAAAGAATTATGTAATAAGTATTTAGAATTATACCTTTAACTTCCAGTGATTGCTTACATGTATGTGATGGAGATAACCAAGGGAAAGAAAAGTATTAAGGGTGATTCTCAGATTTTTAGAATAGATTGGGATAGTTGCTGTCTTCACCAATAAGATAACAAATACGGGAAAAGTTATTGATTAGAGATATAGGGATATGATGAGTTAAGCTTTGGGCATGTTACTTTAGAGGTTCTTCAAGAAATGCAGTTACAACCAGCTATCCAGCAAACATATGAATGTCTGAAGCACAGGGAAATTTCAAGGCTAGATATAGAAATTCAGTCAGGATTGATAGATGGTAGTGGAGTGAAAGAAGTTACTTTAGGAGGGAAAGAGGAGAAAAAATAAAAATAATTTGAGGACAAAAACTTAAAAAGAATATCAATGGTTAGAAGAATAAAAAGGTATTATAAAGCACAACTTCTCGGAGAGGTAGAAGAAGAAAAACAACGAAAAATGGTCTCACTGAAGCTAAGGAGTTTTATGGATAACCAACCTCGGTGTTCACCTAAAATACCAGCTTTGTGAGAGCAAGCTGCTTGCCTTACTTGTTCCTTGTTAATCCCCAACACTGGAAGTCCTGTTGGGACCTTAACAGACCCTCAATAAATCTTAAATACATGGGACAAACAGTGATATAAAATATACCACAGAGTTTTATTCAAATAAACACTAAAAAATAGCATTCATGAAATGAGGACATTGGCAAAAGCAATTTTAAAGAAATGGTGGAAACAAAAATCAAACAATAAGAGAAGGTTAAACATTACAAACACTGAGAGATGACATTCTTAAAAATTTTATATATGAAGGAAAGTAAGAGGATGGCAGTTTTTGAATAAAAAGATAAAAATAAATAAATAAATAAATTTTTTAAAATAAAAAGATAAAAAAAAGTTTTAGGAGACAGATTATGAAAAAGGAAGAATCTTCTAAATCTCAGCTCATGAAGGATTGGAATCAAGTCATACTAAGGTGGACCACAGCAAGGAGAATTCCATCACTAGACCGTAATTGTTTAATGTCAGGGAGAGTGTCTTATCCTGCTATCTCCTTCCTAGAGGTTGTGACCTGAAGCAGGTACTCAAATTGAATGTGCTTGCTAAATCAACTACATCTAACTACTCCAAAGTAAAACCTGTTGTGTCTTTCCCCTCCCACTTCTCACCTCAGAGTTGGTCTTGGTCCCACACTCAAAGGAAAAATGATGGGAAATAAAGAGTATGTTAATACCATCAGCAGATGGGGGTTTAATTATGCTCTAGTCCTGGGATCTCTGAGGAAATAGTGTGAAACCATTGCTCCTTATTATAGAGAGTAATTCTTACTCATCTAGAGATCAGATTTGTCATATAGCACTTGAAAATTTTTTAAATAAGATTTAAAGTATTTCATGCAAATACTAAGACCTTAATATTGACAAAATACATATTTTAGAGCTAAAGTATTTCTTAGTCCAAATAAAAGTTTGTTCCTATAGATACAATAAAATTACTTTCATACACTTGCCTATATACCGGAATATAATAATATTAATAATATTTTACACCCGAAATTCTTTTCTGTTTGCTTGCTCTTTCCTTCTTGTGCTCCATCCTTTCTCTTAGAATAGATATACAGGGAAGCTGGGTGTTTTGGATTTAGGTGATTATATTCTGGTTTTGTTTTCTGTTTCTCTCTTACCTCCACACGGCTAGTTTACAGTGTTTGGGTACATTCTTCAGTATCTGTGGTGCTTTGACAAAAACCTAGTTGTAGGTAGACTGTTATATAAGTTACTGCTGCTTTGCAGACTGTGAGCATTTGGAGCTCTGTCACTGACAGTTGCAGATATTGGGAGCTATTTCATCTAGATTTACAGGATGTCTCAGCGGATCTTTAATCTGATGTAATTGTGCCAAAATAACCTGGTGCCATGCATGTACAATATGCCTGTGCTAAAAATTCCCACAAAAATTTTGGATGCATAACCTCACAGGCTAAGTAACTGGGATCTGCTATTTTAAAAACAGAACTAATGTGATAGTGTTTGTTGTTTTCAAATAGCAAAGAGTATATTATCACTAAATATGCTCAATTGCTCAACATCCCTTGCATAATAATGTGTTATGCTAAGACTCCTGTAAAAAATATCAATGTAACATATAGCTTAAAGTGTTTTTCCTCATGGACATGACAGTAGAGCCCTTATTGCCTATTTGAAAGTTCATTTGTAATGGGTAACTACTTACACTCTCTCAAGACCTATTTTTGACCAAAAAAAAAAAAAAAAAAAAAAGAGTGTATGGTATTCATGCCCTAATCAGCTTAAAACCTGCTATACAGACCAAATAATTAGCTAGAAAAGGGTGAAAAGCATAAGACCTGGTTTGTGTTAATGTTTCTCAAACTTTCATGTGCCTAAAACTCACATGAGGCTTATTAAAATTTCAACTTTATGGCTTCTGTCTCAGATGTACTGAAAGGGAATCTCTGGGTGTGGAGGCTTAACTAGGAAATTTTAGTAATCACCTTTGGTGAGTTGTGTGTCAGTGACCCTAGGCCACACTTCTATATACACTGTATGTAGGCAAAATTTTAGAAATTTTTGCAATTCAATGCCAGATTTTTTTTTTTTAATTTTTAAATTTTGGTTGGTTTTCACATTTTTTCAGCTTCTATTCATGTAAGAAGGTGGCATGGGATTATAAGCAGAACATGATGCGTCTGGAAACGTAGAGAGAGTAAGAGTGAGAAGAGAAAGGGTTGTGCTTTTCCACTTCCTCTTTGGACAGAGCATGGTGATCAGCAGGATTCCCGCTCATCAAACAAAGCACCCATTGGAGGCAACTGACCAGTGAATTGAGGGGAATTAGGTCATTCCCTGAACAGATGAATTTGCTATCTCAATTATCTGGGGAATCGACCTGATTTTCTTCTTTGTCTTGTCTGTGGAGACTTGGCCTAAATTTGCCCTCACTGCATGTAAACGAAGTAGGATTAGTGGCCAGACACATCCAAATGGTTTAGGGTGTTCTTAGTACAGTTGCATTACTCTTTCATTAGCCTCAACACTGTATTAAATTGAATTTTGGTAACTCTTTAGTTATTATGAAGTCTGTATATCCATTTAAGCCTCAAAAACGGATGTTAGTGCAACATTACAGCTCAAAAAAAAAAAAAACCCCAAAATCCCAGAAAAATCTAACAATTAGTTTTTTGGAAAACTCCGGTTTTCTGACATATTATAGAGAGTTTTATCCTTGATTGTGTTTTGGTTTCTTTTTTTCTTAAAAAAGATTACTACATAATTATCAGTATTAATATGAATCCTAAATCTTAGGATATTTTTAGTCGCAAGTCACAGAAAATCACCTCAATATGGCCTAAACAATAAAGGCAATTTATTAGCTCCTGGTCATATAGCTAGTGTTGCTAGTGAAACCAGCAATGCTGGTACAACTAGTATTGTAAACAATTGCTGCCATAACTAATATTGCTTAACGTGAGACTTGATCTTGGTGCTCAAGTAAGGACCTGGTATTTTTCTCATATTTCCTCACCCAACTTACCACTGTTGACTCCATTCTTCACTTCCTTCTAATCCAGCAGGAAAGATAAAACTTTTTGCACTTCTCCTTGCCAACAGCTGGATTAAAATCTCGTTAGCCTGATTTAGCTCATATGCCGAGTTCTGGGGGCAGAATTAATGCTGTGAGGATTGGTTTAAGTGAAACAAGGTTTACACTTGAAGAAAAATTTTTTTTTTTTTTTTTTTTGAGACGGAGTGTCACTCTGTCGCCCGGGCTGGAGTGCAGTGGCCGGATCTCAGCTCACTGCAAGCTCCGCCTCCCGGGTTCCCGCCATTCTCCTGCCTCAGCCTCCCGAGTAGCTGTGACTACAGGCGCCCGCCACCTCGCCCGGCTAGTGTTTTGTATTTTTTAGTGGAGACGGGGTTTCACCGGGTTAGCCAGGATGGTCTCGATCTCCTGACCTCGTGATCCGCCCGTCTCGGCCTCCCAAAGTGCTGGGATTACAGGCTTGAGCCACCGCGCCCGGCCACACTTGAAGAAATTTAAACAAGGTTTACACTTGAAGAAGTTTAAACTTGAAGGTGAAGTGCTAAAAAACACAGTGTTGAGTGAAAAGAAGCTTCATGGGGGTCAGAAAAATTTGACTTGTTAAAATTCTGATTTCAACATCCCAATCTTCTTTACTCTTGGTTTTAAAAACATTTGCAAATTGGTTTCATTCTTCCTATCTTTTTCAGGGACCCTAATAAGTCATAGATTCAGTCTCTTTACATAATCTCATATTTCTGTGAGGTTTTTTTTCCTTCCTTTATATTCTTTTTTCTCTATTCTTGTCTGCCTGTCTTATTTCAGACAGACAGATTTCAAGCTCTGAGATTTTTTCCCCACTTGGTCTATTGTGCTCTTAATACTTGTGATTGAATTGTGAAGTTCTTGAGGTGTATTTTTCAGCTCTGTCAGGTCCGGTCACATTTCTATCTATATTGACTATTTTGGCTGGTTAGCGCCTGCATTTTTTTAATGATTTTTAGCTTCCTTGCATTGGGTTACAACGTGCTCCTTTAGCTTGGTGAAGTTCATTTTTAATCCACATTCTGAAGCCTACTTCTGTCATTTCAGCCATCTCAGCCCCATCTCCATTCCAAACCCTTGCTAGAGAGGTATCGCAGTCATTTGGAGGAAAGTGTGCACTCTGGCTTTTCGAGTTTTCAGCATTTTTGTGCTGATTCCTTCTCATCTTTGTGGGCTTCTCTACCTTCGATCTTTGAGGTTGCTGCCATTTGGATGGGGTTTTTGTGTTTTTTTTTTAATTTAAAAAAATGAACTCAAGATGGAGTAAAGAATTAAATATAAAACCTAAAACTATAAAAACCTTAGAAGAAAACCTAGGAAATACCATTCAGGACGTAGACATGGGCAAGGATTTCATGACGAAGATGCTAAAAGCAATTGCAACAAAACAAAAACTGACAAATGAGATTTAATTAAACTGAAGAGCTTCTGCATAGCAAAAGAAACTGTGAACAGATAACCTACAAAAAGGGAGAAAACTTTTGCAATCTATGCACCTGACAAAGGTCTAATAGTCAGCATTTATAAGGAACTTAAAGTTACAAGAAAAAAAAACATTAAAAAGTGGGGAAAGGACATGAAAAGACACTTCTCAAAAGAAGACAGACATGTGACCAACAATTATATGAAAAAAAAAGCTCAACATCACTGATCATTAGAGAAATGCAAATCAAAACCACAATCAGATACCATCTCACACCAGTCAGAATGGCTATTACTAAAAAGTCAAAAAAGAACAGATGCTGGTGAACTTGGGGAGAAAAAGGAATGATTTTACACTGTTGGTGGGAGTGTACAGTTGTTCAACCATTGTCGAAAAAAGTGTGGTGATTCCTCAAAGACCTAGAAAATGGAACTACCATTCAATCCAGCAATTCCATTCTGGGTATATACCCAAAGGAAGATAAATCGTTCTATTATGAAAACATGTGCTTGTGTATGTTTATTACAGCACTACTCACAAGAGCAAAGACATGGAATCAACTTAAATGCCCATCAGTGATAGGCTGGATAAAGAAAATGTCATACATATATACAATGGAATACTATGCAATCATAAAAAGGAATAAGATCATGTCCTTTGCAGGGACGTGGGTGACGCTAGAGGTCATTATCTCTAGCAAACTAATGCAGGAACAGAAAACTAAATACCACATGTTCTCACATAAAAGTGGAAGCTGAATGAGAACACCTGGACACATATAGGGGAACAACATACACTGGGGCCTACTGGAAGGCAGAGGGTGGCGGAAGAGAGAGAATCAGGAAAAATAACTAATGGATGCTAGGCCTAATACCTGGGTGATAAAATAATCTGTGCAACAAACCCCCAAGACACACATTTATGTATGTAACAAACCTACAAATCCTGCACATGTACCCCTGAACTTAAAGTTAAAATATATACATATGTATTAACTTTTAACTTATAGGTTCCATTGTATTCCTCATTTTGGCCAGCATTCCAGCAAAGCTTTATTTTTGATAATGAAGGGTACTTGGATAGACAGTGTACATGATTCAGTATAATCTGTTTTTCAATCTCGGTATGAAATCAGATAATCTAGAGTTCATGCTGTACCAGTAAATCTTAAATCAGTGATCTCTTGAGGACATGGGGACTCTTTCTATGGCTTTATTCAAGCCCTGCCCTCCAAATCTTTACTGGGAGTAAGATAGCCTCTTTGAAAGAGCATTGGAAATAATTACTAGATACACAATAAAAATGTATCAGTAGAAGAAAAATATGGAAAGAGAAGACAAATTAGGAGGAAATTTTAATGGTTTCCCCTTAGAAATTTGTATCAAAAGAGCTCTCTAAAGTTTAGGAAGATTCAGTTATCTCAAGAGAAACCTTTTTAGTTGTAAAAACAAGGTAACTTTATAAAGAAAAAGGTAAGCATTAAAGCACTGTTATTCAATGAACAAATGTTTCTTAAACAACTCTATGCAAAGGATTTATTTAAGCATCCTGTTCGATTACTTCAGAGGATAGATTTTATTTATAAGGTTTCAGTTTTGTTTGTTATATGTGTGGATTGAACAGCTTCTAATCCCCAAGTTTTCTTAGAAGGATATTGATTCACCTTTTGAAAATCACAGCTATTTAACTCTCAGTTTATGTTACTGGGGCATATTGACTTTACTGCCATTCTAAGGATAAGCATATGACCACCCTCTTGGCCAACAATATAATTATATATCCCCTGTCCAGAGAAATTGGTTCATAGATTTACCCAAGTTAGATCTATGGCAGTCTTTTCAGGCACCTTTGCTGAAACTATTAAGAAAGTGACATTGTTATTAGTTGTTACATGAACTATTAAGATACAGTCATCAAGCTTCTGGGGGTCACCATTGGGTAGAGTACCAGCTTGGTAATAAAACCCACATGGAAGAGAGCAGAGCTGAGAGATGCAAAGGGAGATCTAGCCTTGATAACAATATCTAAGCAGCTGTTTTTCTCAGGGTCCAAAACTATACTGTATACTTTTCAGTCAGGTGAGCCAGTACATTCTCTTTTTTGCCTAAACCAGTTTGCTTTGTGTTAACTTAGACAACTAAAAGTGTGAATTAACATAGTTGCCAATGCTACATTTATAAAGGTAAGCCCTTCCATTTAAGCTATCAAATAACTAATAAGTATAGAATATAAATAGAATGCAGCAAGTTATACTAGACACTATGTTAAATAGAAAGTTTTTATAAATAGTTGAATTTTTTTAAGGGATAGACCCAGTTTGAATGCAGTTTGACCAGTAGATACCATAGCCCTGTCTTACGACAATTGGTCTGAGAATTCAGCCCCCTAATAGGAAGACTAATACAGAAAGACCATCTCTGCAAATTCATGTGTTTTTTGAATGAAATGTGCCTAGTTCTCAAAAGAAGTCACCCTTGGGTCAAGAAATTTTAGAAAGAGATGACCTCAGGCACACTTACAATTTAATTTTACCTTAAGGGATTAAGTATGGAATTTCGAAGTCATAGATTTTTGGTCTAGCATGTTTATTAGGTGACTTGTTTGTGATATTTGGAAAGTGCAAACCACAGAAAAACTTAGTGTTTTAAGAATTCCTGAAATAAATGGCATGGTATAAAACCATAAAACAGTGACAAATTGTGCACTTAGTTTGGGTCCAAATATGAAAAATAATTCTCTTTTCTTATTGAGGTAAGATTTATATACAGTAAATTTTTTAAAAAATTAAAAATTCAAAGTGTACATTTTGATGAGTTGTGATAAATGTATACATCATAGTACAACCACACTGGTAAACATACTGACAATTTCCATTACCCAGAAAGTATTCTGGTGTAAGACTCCAGTCAATCATCATTTCCATAGACAACACCTTTCTGAGGTTTTTTTTTTTTTTCGATGACTGTAGATGATTTGTCTTGTTTAACATCATACAAATGAAATCATAGAGTGTTTACTCTTGTGTCTTGTTCCATTTGTTCCATGTAACAAGAGATTTATCTGGGTTTTGAGTGTATTAGTAATTTTTTTAAAAAATCAACTTTTTGAGGTATAGTTTACATAAAATCATATTTAACAATTTCAGGTGCATAATTCAACAACTTTTAACAAATATATATATGTAGTTATGTAATCACCACCCAAACTATGATCCATTATGCATGACATTTCCCACATCTCCTCACCCTCCCCCCAACCACCTGTCCCTATTAAACCATCATCTGCTTTCTGTCACTATAGCTTTGTGTATTTTATGCTTTTATATAAATGGAGTCATAGATTATGTGCTATTTATGTCTAGTTTCTTATATTTGGAATCATGCTTTTAAAATTCGTTCACTTTGAAATTTAGTAGTTTGCTCCTTTCATTGCTAGAATTATTCATTGTATTTCATTACATGGATACAATATGATTTGTTTATCCATGGGCCAATTGATGATTATTTTAGTCTTTTCCCAGTCTGGGACTACTGAGAATAAAGTTGCTATGAACACTAAAGTACAAGCCTTTTATGGGCATTTATGTTCATTTAGTTACTTACACAATTAGCTAGGAATTGTATTGCTAAGTTCTATGATAAATGTATATTTGTCTTTACAAGGAAATACTAATACATGTTTCACTGTTGCCTGTACTATTTTGCATTGCTACTAGTGATGTCTGAGTTATAGGTGCTCTACATTGTCACCAGTACTTGGAATTTTCAGTTGTTTGTGTGTATGTGTATAGTTTTTTGTTTGTTTTTGTTCATTTGGTTGTTTTGTTTCGGACAAACATCACAGTTTTCTAAAAACTGTGATGTGTTATTCCATGTTTTTAATTTGCATTTCCCTAGTTATATGATGTTGAACATTTTTTCATGTTATTATTTGCTCTTCATAAAACCTGTTTGGTAAAGTAACTGTTAAAATATCTTGCCTATTCATATATTTTTAAGTTAGTTTTTGTATTTTTTGTATATTGTAAATATAAGTCATTTACGAGATACATGTTTGCAAATATGTTTTTCATATCTGTAGATTGCTGTTTCATTTTCTTAACAGTATATTTTGAAGAGCAAAATATATTAATTTTGAGTAAGCTCATTTTTTATATTTTATGGTTCATACTTTAGTATCCCATCTAGGAAATATTTGTCTAATTTAATTTTCTTCTTTTTTTTTCTAGAAGTATTATTCATTAGCTCTTACATTTAAGTTTGTTAATTATTTTTATTCAAAATTTATAATGGTGTAGGGTAAGATGTGAGGGATTTTTTGTATATGGTTATTCAATTGTTCTAACACAATTTGTTGCAAAGACAATTGCATTAGTCTCCTATTGCTGCTGGACAAATGATCAGACTTAAGATAATGGAAATGTATTATAGTTCTGGAGGTCAGAATGCCAAAATTAATGTCACTGAGCTAATGGTAAGGTGTCAGGAAGGCTGGTTTCTTCTGAAGTTTCTAGGGGAGAATCCTTCCCTTCCGTTTTCCAGCTTCTAGAGGTTTTCTGTATTCCTTGGCTTTTGTCCTATTCCTCCATCTTCAGTGTCAGCAGAATAACATTGTCACTAATCCTTCACTGACTCTGATTTCATCATCACATTGCCTTCTTATTCTGAACCTCCTGCTTCCCTCTTCTAAAGAGCTATGTAATTATATTGTCTACCTAGATAATTATACAGGAGGCCTACACTGAGAAACAAGATCTTTAATAACATCAGCAAAGTTCTTTGCCACATAAGGTAACGTCTTTACAGGTTTAGAGGATTAGGACATGTACATCTTTGGTGGGATGGGGGAGGATTATCCACTCAATCACAGCAACAATTTTACTTATTCAGTTACCGTTTTCTGAAAATCAGTTGGCCATATATGTATGAATTTGTTTCTGGATGCTCTATTCTGATCCATTGCCCTATGTGTCTAGCCTTAAGCCAGTATCACACAGTCTTCATTATTATAGCCTTATAGTAATACTTAAGTCCATGTAGTGTGAGTCTTCCAACTCTGTTCTACTTTTTCCAACATCTTTTGGCTGATTTAGGTCCCCTGCATTTACATAAACATTTAAAATTAGTTTTTCAACATCTACACCAAAACTTATATATCAGTTTGAGGTGCTGACAGCTTAGCAATAGTAGATTTTCTAATTAACAAAGATGGTGTGTGTGTGTGTACACATGTGTGTATATATATCATATATACATCATATATATCATATATATGATAGGACATCATATATACATCATATATATCATATATATAATAGGACATCATATATACATATATACACACACACCATCTAATATATCTATATCTATTCATTTTGGTCTTCTGTAAGTTCTTCATCTATTCCTTGTAGACTTCAGTGCTTGTTCTTACATATATATTATTTAAGTTTATCCCTATGTATTTAATATGTTTTATTATATTAAAGTGGCACACAAATACATGGAAATTAAACAACTTACTTATGAATAACTCCTTGAGGGTGAACATTGAAATTAAGGAATTAATAAAAAATTCTCTGGAAGTAACGAAAATAGGGACACAACTTACCAAAATCTCTGTGGTATAGTCAAAGCAGTGTTAAGAGGAAAATGTATAGCCCTAATGCCTTCATCAAGCAGTTAAAAAGATATCAAATTAATAATCTAATTTTGCACCTAAAGGAACTAGGAAAAAAAGGACAAACCAACTCCAAAGCTAGCAGAAGAAAATAAATAACTAAAATTTGAGAAGCACTTAATAAAATTGAGATGTAAAAATCCATACAAAAGATCAATAAAACCAGGAGTTTTTTTCTTTAACAAAATTAGATTGATAGATCCCTAGCTAGATCAACAAGAAAGAGAAGATCCAAATAAGCACAATCTAAATGACAAAGGTGATATTACAACTGATCCCGCAGAAATACAAAAGATTCTCAGAGACTACTGTGAACAATTCTATGCATACAAATTAGAAAATATAGAAGAAATGGATAAATCCCTGGAAGCACACAATCTCCCAAGATTGAATCAAGGTAATGATGACCTTATAAAATGAGTTGAAAAATGTTCTATTTTCTGAAACAGGCTAGTGTAAAATTAGTATTTATTAAACATTAAGCATAACTTTTATATGTACTGGGAAACCAAAAGCATAAGCATAACTTTTATATGTACTAGCAAACAAAAAAATGTGTGTGACTTGCTTTACTATGATACTTGCTTTATTGCTGTGGTCTGAAACCCAGCCTTCAGGATCTCCATGGTATGCTATAGTTGAAATGTACTGTGAGTAGATCTCAAGCATTCTCACAACAGTAAGAAAGGTAAATATGTGAGGGGATGATATGTCAATTAGTTTAATGGTGGTAATTATTTTACCATGTACAAATCTATCAAAACATCAAATCGTATTTCCTAAATATATACAATTTGTGTTTATCATACCTCAATAAAGCTGGAAAAAACAGACAAAAGTTCCTCTTTTCATAGACTATGCATTTTACTATGAGAGTCAGATCATCAATAAGATTAATTAAATAAAATAGTTAATATGGTAGATAATGGCAAGTAACAAAGAAAAAAAAGTAAAAAGGGGGAATATTCGTGTCCCCCAGATGAGGATGTCTATGACATTTTAAAAGGGAGATTAGGCAAAGCTTTGCTGAGGTGATTTTGAGGTGAGGACCCAAGGAAGGTGAAATCGCTATGGGGATATTACAGAGAATTACAGGAACAAATAACATCAGGCTAAAGTTCTAAAGTAAAAATGTTAGGTGTATTCAAAGAATAGCAAGGAGGTGAGTGTAAGTAGAGCAGTGAGATTGATCAGTAAATCTCCCCAGAAATTTACTGAAGAACCAGAGCCTTGCTACTTCAGGGTAAGAATTCAGGTTGCTAAAAATAAAAATAAACAAATAAATAAGCCAATAACAACGAATGATAGTCATCACACAAATATGCTTTAAAAAAATAAAGCAAAGGCAAAGCTGGAACTCTTTGAATAGAAGAGAAAACTACAGGATCTGAACAGTCAAATCAGTCAAAGCAGATCATTTTACATCAGTACCACTGTAAGCTGTAATAAAGAGATGCACATCTAAATGTTGAACTACAATGTGTCATTGACAGAAATACAACCGCAATGAGAGATTTTAAAATTGTATTGATCAAAGGCTGAATAGGTGGATAAATGGGAACCATTTGAGCAATATATTTAATAAAGATTAATTAGTAGATATGATCTCATTCCATTATGATTCTAAGAGACAGGAAACCTAACTCAAAATAACTGCTCCATCAAGATAGATCTGGCTTCAGAGTATGCTGACCTCAGCACTTAGAGAGGATGTCTACGGAATCCATTCTCACCAGCTCTTGGCTCTGCTGTCTGCGTCGTGATGAGGTATCCACATGGAGATAAAACACCTGATTCTTATGCTGCAGAAGACAGCATGTTTTGCCCTCAGGACTCTCCTCTGATTGGGTCACAAGTGTATAGCAGAGTGTGTGATGAACTGTGTAGTCAGACCTGAGTCAAGTATTCCTCTCTGAAAGGGAAAATGATCCATACTGAGATTCTGCACTAGACTGAGATTGTAGGAGCAACTGGTTCCCCCAGAAGACAATTGGGTTCTCTTACCAATAAAAATAGAAATGAACCCTAAATGTTAAAATGCAGCAAACTCTACTCACTGGCTCCATGACTTGTCTCTGGTCAACTTCAACCACTCTCCACCTTGCTCTGGTAACCTGGTCTCCTTTCTATTGCTGAACAGGTCATACTTGTTCTTACCTTACTGATTGCACTTACTGTGACTTCTGCCCAGGATGTGCCCTTACTATTCCAACTGGCTACCTCCTTCCCAGTCTTTGGCTCTTGGTTTGGACCTTCTCTCATCTGTTCCCATGTTTCACTGTTCTTTATTGCAATATGCAATTCTATATATTTACTTAATAGGATACAAAGCAATCTGAAAATTTATTTATTTATTCATGATCTGTACCTCTATTACTTATGTTTTGTAAATCACAGAACTGCACTTTCTTGTTCACTGAAATAGCCCCAGCACTTATAGCAGTTCTTGGTTCATTAACTTGATAAATCCTTGTTCAATTAACACTTTATATTCTGAAAGAATAAAATTTAAGTGACTTTGGAATATTTCTAATAATAATGATATTGAGTTTTAGTCTAAAAAGAAAACTGAAATATCCTGTAATCTGATTTTTACAATTGAAAACTCCTTTTATATTCCTTGGTCAAATAGAAAACTGTATTTGTTTCCTAGAACTGTAGTATAACTGGGCAGCTTAAACAGCAGAAATGAATTGTCTCTCAGTTCTGGAGTCTAAGGGACTGAGATCAAAGTGTCAGCAGTGTTGGTTCCTTCTGAGAACTATGAGGGAGAATGAGATCCATGTTTCTCTCCTACATTATGGTGGTTCACTAGCAGTTTTCGGCATTCCTTGATTGTGGACACACAACCCTGATCTCTGCCTTCATGCTCATGTGGCTTTCTTCCTATGTGCATGTCTGTCTCTTCACATGACACTTTTTTATAAGAATACCCATCGTATTGAATTAGGGGTCTACCCTACTCCAACATGACCTCACCCAAACTAATTACATCTGCAATGACTCTATTCCCCAATAAGGTTATATTCTCAGATCATGAAAATTAGGATATCAGTGTATACATTTGAGGGGAACACATTCAACTCATGACATAAACCAACATTACAATTTCAGAAAATTCAGAAGGAAACCTTACTTTATCAGAAAAATGTGAAAATTGACAAAAGTAGTACCTGTCAATTCTTAACCTTTAATTACATGATCATGAAATGGATAATTAAAATAAATGAGATAAGTATTCAGTTTGATAAATTAACCAAAGATGATAAAAACTATTAGAGAAAAGAGTAGAAAAATTATAGAAATATGAAATTTGAAAAAATAAATTTAAAAAGAGTAAAATTAATATATAAATTAAAACTTTTAGTTAAAAATATGTAACAATCTGAAAAGTCTAATCAGGGTGAATTATAGATGATACAACTAAATAAGCAAGAGATGTAACAAGAAATGTAAGGAGGAGATTGCAAAAGTATAATTGTATATTTTACATAATCATTCATAACATTTTTTAATGGGATAAAAGAAAAAAATTGTAATTATATATGTAATACATCAAATATATATTTATACTATATTACATATACATATTTATATAGAATATATTTGTATTGTGTGTATATATATCTCTGTCATCTATATATATATATAGAGAGAAAACCTAAGCAGATAATAAAACAGTAGAATTTTAGAAATCAGATATCAATTCAAAATTAGTGCCTAAGGCTTGACATTTTTATACATATTTAAACTTTACAGTAGCAACTAATTCCAATGCTATTTAATTTGTTCATATACAAATAAGTGTGAAAAGTTGTTTATTTAATAACTTGAATATATTAAATTGAATATTACATAAAAGAACATTTCAAAAATAAACTATTATTAACAAGTGACATGATCGCCTATTTAGAAACCTAAGCAATTTAGATTAATAAGAGAGTTCTGTAACTTCCTCTGGACACATCAATATTAAAAAAATTATTAAATTTTGTCATACTAACAATGGCCTACCAGAATATACAAGAAACATACAACAGTAACAAATTCAAAAGATAAATCGTGGGACACATGTTAAAATATGTATTTTTTTAACTTTTAAGTTCAGAGGTACATATGCATGTTTGTTCCATAGGTAAACGTGTGTCATGGGGTTTGTTGTACAGATTATTTCATCACCCAGGTATTAAGCCTAGTATCCATTCGTTATTTCTCCTGATCTTCTTCCTCCTACCCTCTGCCCTCCAGTAGGCCCCAGTGTGCGTTTTTCCCCTCTATGTGTCCGTATTTTCTCATCATTTAGTTCCCACTTATAAATGATAAAATGCAGTATTTGTTTTTCTGTCACTGCATTAGTTTGCTATGGATAATGGCCTGCAGCTCCATCCATGTCCCTGCAAAGGACATAATCTCATTATTTTTAATGGCTGCATACACAGTGTATTTGTACCACATTTTCTTTATCCAGTCTATCCTTAATGGGCATTTAGGTTGATTCTATGTATTTGCTATTGAGAATAGCCCTGCAGTGAACATACACATACATGTGTCTTTGTAATAGAATGATTTCTATTCCTTTGGGTATACACCCAGAATGGGATTGCTGGGTCGAATGATATTTCTGTTTTTAGGTCCTTGAGGAATCGCCACACTGTCTTCCACAATGGTTGAACTAATTTACACTTCCACCAACAGTGTGTAAGCATTACTTTTTCTCTAAAACCTCACCAGCATCTGTTATTTTTTGACTTTTTAGTAATAGCCATTCTGACTGGTATGAGATGTGATTTTGATTTGCATTTATCTAAAATCAAAACCACAATGAGATACCATCTCACACCAGACAGAATGGCTACTATTAAAAAGTCAAAAAATAACATATGTTGGCAAGACTGGAGAAAAGGGAATGGCTATATACTACTGGTGTGAATGTAAATTAGTTCAGCCATGTGGAAAGCAGTGTGACAATTTCTCAAATAACTTAAAACAGAAGTACAATTCAACCCAGCAATTCCATTTTTGGCTATATATCCAAACAAATAGAAATCGTTCTACCACAGAGACACAGGCACACATATGTTCACCCCAGCACTATTTACAGCAGCAGAGTGATGGGAATCAACCTAAATGCCCATCAATGGTAGACTGGATAAAGAAAATGTGGTCCATATACACCATGGAACATTATGCAGCCTTTAAAAAATGAAGGAGACTCTGTCTTTTGCAGTGACATGGATTGAGCTGGAAGCCCTAATGAGAAGCAAACTAATGAAGGAACAGAAAATGAAATACTGCATGTTCTCACTTATAAGTGGGATTAAAACATTAAGTACACATGCACACAAAGAAAGGAACAGCAAACACAGGGACCTACTTGAGGTTGGAGGATGGGAGGAGAGAGAGGATCAAATAACTCCCTATTTGTTACTATGCTTATTACCTAGGTGAAAAAACAATCTGTACACCCAACCCGTGTGATGCACAGTTTACCAGTGTAACCAACCTGCACATGTATCCCTGAATGTAAACTAAAAGTTTAAAAAAACTAACAAATACTATAAATAAAAACGTAATAATTTTAAAAAAGAAATATACAAATGGTGCTTTCCAGAACTCAAAGACAGAAGAGTTAAAAGTGACAGGTATACAGAGTGCCTCGCACAATGAATTAAATTACACACACAAAGATTTGATATTAAACATTCAAGGAATCTGGGAAATATAAGATCCTAAAAAGCTTCTGAATGAGAAGGTGAAGTTCTATATGAAATATCAGATATTAGAATGACACCAGACTTCTCAACAGTAAAATACCAGAAGATGATGGATAAACATCTTCAGAATTTATGTTAAAAATTCTGTTCCAGAATTTTCGATGAATTCAAACATATTAATTAAGTATGGGGAAATAATAAGCATGTTTTTGAACATGGAACATGCACAAAATTTACTTTTCATACAATTTTTCTGATTGTAAGAGATGTTTTGTCTTTTTGAAGCATTTAGAAAGAGGAAGCAATCAATACTGAGAAACAGAAAATCACACACGGGAACGTGATGAAGGGCAGTACGGAATGATGGGGAAGGCAAGTCACAAGTAAATAGTCCCAAAATAGACTTACAGAGCAGCCAGTGCATATTGGAGCAGGGCAGAGATATATCTCCAAGAGTATGAAATTGAAAGAAAATCTGATGTATTTGAAAATACTGAAATGATTTTTAACCAAGTAAGTTAAAAATAAGTTTAAATATGTGAAAAAGTACAAAAAAGAAATAGGAAAGCTCAATCATGAAGTGTTCACACAGTCATAGTAGAGCCCCTGAATATTGTCCTAGCCAATAATTTCAAATTTTCTGCACTAAGAAAATATGGGAATAAGAGGGGAAGATGATGTGTTTATTAGGGAGGAGAGAAAGAATGGGAATGGAGCTGGTGGTAAAAACTTTTTTTTCCTCATCTATGTCTTGTAAAACTATTTTAATTTTTTTATGTGCAAAGCAAAAATTAAACTAAAACATTGAAGAAAAATAGACTGTTGTGAATAGCTGAGAAACGTTTCTCAAAAGTAATGTAATGAAGGAGAACTCACCCCGCTGAGTTAAAGCACATTAAAAAGCTATAATAATGAGTGTGGTATCAGTTAAGAATCACAAAACATATAGCAAAGGCAATATATGTGCTCAAAACCACACCCACACCCACACCTACACCCACCCACCCACACCCACACACACCGAGAGAGAGAGAGAGAGAGAGAGAGCGCAATATCAAATAATAAACAAATGATATGATATGAGGGAAGTTGGGTATTTAGAAAAAAACTTCAATCAAGGAAATAAACTTTACTGGGCCAGAGCAAACTTGCAATTGAGGATACTTCACGAGGGAGGTAAAGCAGGCACATTTTAAAGGAAAATTTTGCATTTAGAAACCAAAGACACATCCCAAATTACACCAGGTATTATTGAAGCAAATCAGGAAATGAAAACTTGGTCTGAAGCCAACAAGATGTTACTGGTGTTAACAAGTCATAAGAGGAATAAAATAAGCTATGTCATATTATAAAGGGCTCACAGCCTCACCTGTGAAGAAAACGTTAAGGATTCCAAACAGATCTGAACACATACAGTATAGCAAAATAAAAACTGCATGTAGTAAAACAAATGTAAAATAAATAAATAGATAGTAATGTAAAATAAAATTTTGTCAAGTGTTTAGTTAAACACTCATGGTGGAAAGAACTTCTAAACCACTAAGTGATGGAAGAAATCAATGACTAATAAATTAGCTCTTTCAGTAAAATTCACATCTATTCCTCTTTAATGCACATTATAGATAAAAGAAAAACCCAAATGAAAATTTGCAATCAATATGTCAATGGTTCATATGCATGTAATATTTAAAGAGGTGATAGAGATCGATGATAACAAATACAGTTATAAATAATGACAGAATAAAGACAATATTGATAACCAAAAAATTCACAGAAAATAAAATGTGAATAACCAGTAGATGCTGAAGAAAGTGTTCAACTTCAATACTAATAAAAATATACTTTTTATCATTTCAATAAAACTTCCTACTCAGCGCTGAGAAATTTGGAAGACATTCATTCTTACATACTTCTGGAAAGAAGATGTTTATAAAAATCTCAGAACTGTTTTAGAACACTTATAAAGAATCTATACAATGTTTATGCCCTTCTGATCAGTATAATTCTTAAGAACATATCCCTATGATAGTTAAAAATGCAGACACCATTTTGTGTAAAACATGCTTCTAGTGGTATTACCTCGAATAGTCCAAATTAACAAAAATCTAAATGTTAAACAGTAAAGCAACAGTTTAAAACATTGTATAAGAGAATATTAACATTTGAATAATTATAAAGTAATCTGTTTACAAAGATTTTAATGCCATAATTTAATAAGTATAGAAGTAAGATATAAAAATATATTTTCATCAAAAATAGGGATAATAAAAAGTGTTCACAAGGATGAGGAGAAATTGGAAGCCTTATCCATTGCTGGTGAATATAAAATGGTACAGCTGATTTAGAATAGTTTGGCAGTGCTTCAGAGATTTACCATATGACACAGCAATTCCACTTTTAGTTATATAAAAAAGAATTGAAAACATACATTCACACAAAAATTTGTACATGAGTGTTATTAATAATAGAATTAGTCCTAATAACCAAAAGTAGAAACAACCCAAATGTCATGAAGACAAGATTAGAGAAAAAAGAAGGAAAAGGAATGAACAAAGCCTCCAAGAAATAATGGGATTATGTGAAAAGACTAAGCCTGCAATTGAATGGTGTACCTGAAAGTGACAGGGAGAATAGAACCAAGTTGGCAAACACACTTCAGGATATTATCCAGGACAACTTTCCCAAATTAGCAAGACAGACCAACATTAAAATTCAGGAAATACAGAGAATACCACTGTGATACTCCTCAAGAAGAGCAACCCCAAGACACATAATCGTCAGATTCTCCAAGATTGAAACAAAGGAAAAAATGTTAAGGGCAGCCACAGAGAAAGATCAGGTTACCCACAAAGGGAAGTCCATCAGACTAAGAGCATATCTTTCTGCAGAAACCCTACAAGCCAGAAAAGACTGGGGGCCAATATTCAACATTCTTAAAGAAAAGAATTTTCAACCTATAATTTCATATCCAGACAAACTAAGCTTCATAAATGAAGGAGAAATAAAATCCTTTACAGATGAGCAAATGCTGGATGATTTTGTCACCACCAGGCCTGCCTTACAAGAGCTCCTGAAGGAGGCACTAAATATGGAAAGGAAAAACTGGTACCAGTCACTGCAAAACCATACGAAATTGTAAAGACCATCAACGCTATGAAGAAACTGCATCAACTGATGTGCAAAATAAACAGCTAGCATCATAATGACAGGATGAAATTCACACATAACAATATTAACCTTAAATGAAAATGGACTAAATGCCCCAATTAAAAGACAAAGACTGGCAAATTGGATAAATAATCAAGACCTATCCATGTGCTGTATTCACGAGACCCATCTTACGTGCAAAGACACACATAGGCTCAATATAAAGGGATGGAGAAATATTTACCAAGCAAATAGAAAGCAAATAAAGCAGGGGTTGAAATCCTAGTCTCTGCTAAAACAGACTTTAAACCAACAAAGATCAAAAAACACAAAGACAGGCATTACATAATGGTAAAGGGATCAATGCAACAAGAAGAGCTAACTATCCTAAATATATATTCAGCCAATACAGGAGCACCCAGATTCATAAAGCAAGTTCTTAGAGACCTACAAGGAGACTTAGACTCTCACACAGTATTAGTGGGAGACTTTAAGACTCCCCTGTCAATATTAGACAGATCAATGAGACCGAAAATTAACAAGGATATTCAGGACTTGCACTCAGCTCTGGACCAAGCAGTCCTAATTGACATCTACAGAACTCTCAACCCCAAATCAACAGCATATACATTCTTCTCAGCACCATATAGCACTTATTCTAAAATTGACCACATAATTGGAAGCAAAACGCTCCTCAGCAAATGCAAAAGAATGGAAATCATAACAAACAGTCTCTCAGACCACAGTGCAATCAAATTAGAACTCAGGATTAAGAAACTCACTCAAAACCACAGAACTACATGGAAACTGAACAACCTGCTCCTGATTGACTACTGGGTAAATAACAAAATTAAGGCACAAATCAGGAAGTTCTTTGAAACCAATGAGAACAAAGACACAACATTCCAGAACCTCTGGGACACAGCTAAAGCAGTGTTTAGAGGGAGATTTATAGCACTGAATTTCTAAATCAGAAAGCGGGAAAGATCTAAAATCAACATCCTAACATCACAATTAAAAGAACTAGAGAAACAAAAGCAAACAAAGTCAAAAGTTAGCAGAAGACAAGAAATAACTAAGATCAGAGCAGAACCGAAGGAGATAGAGACACCAAAAACAGTGAAAAAAAATCAATGAATCCAGTAGCTGTTTTTTTTGAAAAGATTAACAAAATAGATAGACCACTAGCCAGACTAACAAAGAAGAAAAGAGAGAAGACTCAAACAGACACAATAACAAATGGTAAAGGGGATATCACCACCGATCCTACAGAAATACGAACTACCATCAGAGAATACTATAAACACCTCTATGCAAATAAACTAGAAGATCTAGAAGAAATGAATAAATTCCTGGACACATGCACCCTCCTAAGACTAAACCAGGAAGAAGTTGAATCACTGAATAGACCAATAACACGTTCTGAAATTGAGGCAGTTATTAATAGCCTAACAAGCAAAAAAAAAAGCCCAGGACCAGATGCGTTCACAGCTCAATTCTACCAGAGGTACAAAGAGGAGCTGGTACCATTCCTTCTGAAACTATTCCAAACAATAGAAAAAGAAGGACTCCTCCCTAACTCATGTCAGGAGGCCAGCATCATCCTAATACCAAAAACTGTTAGAGACACAACAAAAAAAGAAAACTTCAGGCCAATATCCCTGATGAACATCCATGCAAAAATCCTCAATAAAATACTGGCAAACCAAATCCAGCAGCACATCAAAAAGCTTATTCACCATGATCAAGTTGGCTTCATCCCTGGGATGCAAGGCTGCTTCAACATATGCAAATCAATAAATGTAATCCATCACATAAATAGAACCAATGATAAAAACACACGATTATCTCAATAGACGCAGAAAAGGCTTTTGATATAATTCAACACCCCTTCATGCTAAAAACACTCAATAAACTAGGTATTGATGGAACATATCTCAAAATAATAAGAGCTATTTATAACAAACCCTTGGCCAATATCATACTGAATGGGCAAAAGCTTGCAGCATTCACTTTGAAAACCAGCACAAGACAAGGATGTCCTCTCTCACCACTCCTATTCAACATAGTATTGGAAGTTCTGGCCAGAGCAATCACGCAAGAGAAAGAAATAAAGGGTATTCAAATAGGAAGAGAGGAAGTCAAATTGTCTCTGTTAGTAGATGACATAATTGTATATTTAGAAAACATCATTGTCTCAGCCCCAAATCTCCTTAAGCTGATAAACAACTTCAGCAAAATCTCAGGAAAAAGATCAATGTGCAAAAATCACAAGTATTCCTATACACCAATAATAGAGAGCGAAATCATGAGTGAACTCCCATTCACAATTGCTACAAAGAGATTAAAACACCTGGGAATATAACTTACAAGGGATATGAAGGACCTCTTCAAGGAGAACTACAAACCAGTGCTCCAGGAAATAAAAGAGGACACAAACAAATGGGAAAAACATTCCATGCTCATGGACAGGAAGAATCAATATAGTGAAAATTGCCATACTGCCCAAAGTAATTTATAGATTCAATGTTATTCCCATCAAGCTACCATTGACTTTCTTCACAGAATTGGAAAAAACTACTTCAAATTTCATATGGAATCAAAAAAGAGCCCAAATTGCCAAGACAATTCTAAGCAAAAAGAACAAAGCTGGAGGCATCACGCTACCTGATTTCAAACTATGCTACAAGGCTACAGTAACCAAATCAGCATGGTACTGGTACCAAAACAGATATATAGACCAATGGAACAGAACAGAGGCCCCAGAAATAACACCACACGTCTACAACCACCTGATCTTCAACAAACCTGACAAAAACAAGCAATGGGGAAAGGATTCCTTATATAATAAAATGTGCTGGAAAACTGGCTAGCCATAATGCAGAAAACTGAAATTGGACCCCTTCCTTACACCTTATATAAAAATTAACTCAAGATGGATTAAAGACTTAAATGTAAGGCCTAAAATCGGAAAAACCCTAGAAGAAAACCTAGGCAATACCATTCAGGACATAGGCATGGGCAAAGACTTCCTGGCTTAAACACCAAAAGCAATTGCAACAAAAGCCAAAATTGACAAATGGCATCTAGTTAAACTAAAGGGCTTCTGCACAGCAAAAGAAACTATTGTCAGAGTGAACAAGCAACCTACAGAAAGGGAGAAAATTTTTTCAATCTATCCATCTGACAAAGGGCTAATATCCAGTATCTACAAGGATCTTAAACCAGTTTAAAAGAAAAAAACCAAACAACTCCATTAAAAAGTGGGCGAAGGATATGAACAGATACTTCTCCAAAGAAGACATTTATGTGGCCAACAAACATGGAAAAAAGTTCATCATCACCAGTCATTAGAGATGTGACAATCAACACCACAATGAGATACCCTCTCACACCAGTTAGAATGGCAATCATCAAAAAGTCTGGAAACAATAGATGCTGGAGAGGATGTGGAGAAATAGGAATGCTTTTTTTTTTTTTTGAGACTGGAGTCTTGCTCTGTCACCCAGGCTGGAGTGCAGTGGCCGGATCTCAGCTCACTGCAAGCTCCGCCTCCCAGGTCTACGCCATTCTCCTGCCTCAGCCTCCCGAGTAGCTGGGACTACAGGCGCCCGCCACCTCGCCCGGCCAGTTTTTTTTGTATTTTTTTGGTAGAGACGGGATTTCACCGTGTTAGCCAGGCTGGTCTTGATCTCCTGACCTCGTGATCCGCCCGTCTCGGCCTCCCAAAGTGCTGGGATTACAGGCTTGAGCCACCGCGCCCGGTCAGGAATGCTTTTACACTGTTGGTAGGAGTGTAAATTAGTTCAACCATTGTGGGAGACAGTGTGGCGATTCCTTAAGGATCTAGAACAAGAAATACCATTTGACTCAGCAGTCCCATTACTGGGTATATACCCAAAGGATTATAAATCTTTCTACTATAAAGACACATGTATATATATATATATTTATTGCAGCATTATTTACAATAGCAAAGACTTGGAACCAACCCAAATGCCCGTCAATGATAGAGTGGATAAAGAAAATGTGGCACATATACACAATGGAATACCTGCAGCCATAAAATGAGTTCATGCCCTTTACCAGAACATGGATGAAGCTGGAAACCATCATTCTGAGCAAACTAATACAGGAACAGAAAACCAAATACCATATGTTTTCATTCATAAGTGGGAGTTGTACAATGAGAACACATGGACACAGGGAGGGCAACATCACATGCTGAGGCCTGTCGGGGGGGTGGGGGGAAAAGGAGGGAGAGCATCAGGAGAAATACCTAGTGCATGCGGGGCTTAAAACCTAGATGATGGGTTGATGGGTGCATGAAATCACCATGTCACATGTATAGCTAGGTAACAAACCTGCATGTTGTGCACATGTATCCCAGAACTTAAAGTATGATGATAATAATAATAAAGTGAATAAATTATGTAAATCAATAGTGCTTTGGTCTACACCAGTGCTGGAAAATGTAGTGGAAAAAAAATGCTGTCACTCCTAGTTCCTTGAGCACTAATCCATCACTCTCTCCTGAAACAGAAAAGGCCCTTGACATCCTACTCAACATACCACAGCCAGGAAGCAATGCCAACAGAGTCGATTTGGCTTGTTACCAAGAGCTGAAAGCTAATTGCAATCTAAAGTGTTCACCACTAAGCCAAATATCTAGTCGTGTAATATTTTTTTAAATAACCATTGTTGATATTGCCTCTACCATACAGCCTGTTGAATGTTTCAACAAATTTACAGGATTTGAACAAAATAATGGATGTGGCTCTGGCTCTGGCAAGCAGGACTTGGCAAGTAGATGAAAACAAATGATATGCACCTGTCTATGCCCAATAACTATTAATTGCATAAACTTCACCCGTCTAAATCCAAGGAAGCTACAACATTACAATTTCATATTTGCCTGTTGCATTTGCATGAAAAATATTTAATCACTATATGAATGCAACTCAAAATTAACAACTGCTATGGGACAGACAAGCAACAGAAATAGGTAATATAACTAAAGCATAATCAATCAAACTTTTCAATTGTGTAATTTTACTAATGCAATTTATATTATTTAAATAGCAAAATTATTTTTAGGTGTCTTAGATAACATATGATTCATGTGCTAATTACCCCAAAGCATGAAACAGAATTAGATGATTGGTCACTCACATGCATAACAAGATACAAGAAACAAAAACAACTACAATGCTATGTGTAACATATTGTAATAAGAGTTCAAGAAGATACAAATTATTGAAAGCTGTAAATATATTTCAGAAGCAGCAGCAATAAGAAAAATAAATTCTAAGGAAGATGAGGAGCTGACATAACAATTCCTCGAAAAGAGCCCATAGCTGGATGATATACACTTTTCTTTACTTGATGTATGCTTTCTCTCTCTCTTTTTCACACCAGTAGGTGCAAAGGAATACCAGGAAGTCCAATATATTCCACCTGATTGACAAGCAAGTGAGAAATATTTGACAGTAAACAGAATTTGAAAAGAAGACTTGTGCCTAGAAGGCAATTGAAGGTCAGTAATTGAATCTTCTCAGAAACTGTGATAAATTATAAAGAAGGCCACTAGCAAAATAATTACTTGTGAAATTGAAATAATAGGCTGGGAGAATGGAGGGTAGGTGGAGCAAAGAGAGAGATGAGAAAGAGGGGTGGGAGATAACAAAGGCATGTGATGAAGAGATTAGAAAAATATGAACTCATGTATGTACATTGTAGAAAAATAATTATTTTTTTCTGAGACAGAGTTTCACTCTGTCTCCCAGGCTGGAGTGCAGTGGCATAATCTCAGCTCCCTGCAACCTCAACCTCCCAGGCTCATGTGATTCTACCATCTCAGACTCCAGAGTAGCCGGGACTACGGGCACGCACCACCATGCCCACTTAACTTTTGTATCTTTTTTGTACAGGCAGGATTTTGCCATGTTGCCCAGGTTGGTCTTGAACTCCTGGGCTCAAGTGATCTGTCTGCCTCAGCCTCCCAAAGTGCTCTGACTCCCAAAGTCCCATACAGAGAGATAATGTCCAAAATAGCTGATCAAACTGAGCAATCCTGAAAACTTCTTAGCCAGTACCATTTTGAATTAGCATTAGTATTTTCACTGTATTATATCTAGACCAGTGGTTAGAAGCTGGAAGGATGACTTTTAAATAGTAGCTAAATATTTTAGAAAAATATCTAAAAAAATTTAAATCTATCAGGAATAAACATATTTAAGATAAAGAAAAAATTCAAACAAAATTTTATCTATAACCAATCAATTACAATAATTTTTTCTTAGATGTAATATGCTTTTCAAACTTGTATTGCATATTTCTGGTCTACTTGGTAAACAAGGTTAGGTTGAAAAAATAAAATATGCATACAGATTTCCTTAATAAGGTATAATAGCTTAAAAGACCATAATCGTGCACATAATGTTTATCTTTAAAAGAAGCATTTAACTGTGTAAAATTATTTTTCCATAAAATTACTTTTTACTTATTTCAGAGGCAGCCTTTTCATTTGCAAGCATAATAAGAAGGGGAGAGCTTATGAACAATGGCCCAAGCTTAGGAAAGAGAAAAGGTAGGGCACAATATGGGCATAGCAGAAAAATTCAATGTTTACACTGAGATGCTCATTAATTCATTCTTTGAACATAATTGTATTTCTTTTTTTTTTTAAATTTATTTATTATTATTATACTTTAAGTTGTAGGGTACATGTGCATAACGTGCAGGTTTGTTACATATGTATACTTGTGCCATGTTGGTGTGCTGCACCCATCAACTCGTCATTTACATCAGGTATAACTCCCAATGCAATCCCTCCCCCCTCCCCCCTCCCCATGATAGGCCCCGGTGTGTGATGTTCCCCTTCCTGAGTCCGAGTGATCTCATTGTTCAGTTCCCACCTATGGGTGAGAACATGCGGTGTTTGGTTTTCTGTTCTTGTGATAGTTTGCTAAGAATGATGGATTCCAGCTGCATCCAAGTCCCTACAAAGGACACAAACTCATCCTTTTTTATGGCTGCATAGTATTCCATGGTGTATATGTGCCACATTTTCTTAATCCAATCTGTCACTGATGGACATTTGGGTTGATTCCAAGTCTTTGCTATTGTGAATAGTGCTGCAATAAACATACGTGTGCATGTGTCTTTATAGCAGCATAATTTATAATCCTTTGGGTATATACCCAGTAATGGGATGGCTGGGTCATATGGTACATCTAGTTCTAGATCCTTGAGGAATCGCCATACTGTTTTCCATAATGGTTGAACTAGTTTACAATCCCACCAACAGTGTAAAAGTGTTCCTATTTCTCCACATCCTCTCCAGCACCTGTTGTTTCCTGACTTTTTAATGATCGCCATTCTAACTGGTGTGAGATGGTATCTCATTGTGGTTTTGATTTGCATTTCTCTGATGGCCAGTGATGATGAACATTTTTTCATGGGTCTGTTGGCTGTATGAATGTCTTCTTTTGAGAGATGTCTGTTCATATCCTTTGCCCACTTTTTGATGGGGTTGTTTGTTTTTTTCTTGTAAATTTGTTTGTGTTCTTTGTAGGTTCTGGATATTAGCCCTTTGTCAGATGAGTAGATTGCAAAAATTTTCTCCCATTCTGTAGGTTGCCTGTTCACTCTGATGGTAGTTTCTTTTGCTGTGCAGAAGCTCTTTAGTTTAATGAGATCCCATTTGTCAATTTTGGCTTTTGCTGCCATTGCTTTTGGTGTTTTAGACATGAAGTCTTTGCCCATGCCTATGTCCTGAATGGTACTACCTAGGTTTTCCTCTAGGATTTTTATGGCATTAGGTCTAACATTTAAGTCTCTAATCCATCTTGAATTAATTTTCGTATAAGGAGTAAGGAAAGGATCCAGTTTCAGCTTTCTACTTATGGCTAGCCAATTTTCCCAGCACCATTTATTAAATAGGGAATCCTTTCCCCATTTCTTGTTTCTCTCAGGTTTGTCAAAGATCAAATGGCTGTAGATGTGTGGTATTATTTCTGAGGACTCTGTTCTGTTCCATTGGTCTATATCTCTGTTTTGGTACCAGTACCATGCTGTTTTGGTTACTGTAGCCTTGTAGTATAGTTTGAAGTCAGGTAGCGTGATGCCTCCAGCTTTGTTCTTTTGACTTAGGATTGTCTTGGAGATGCGGGCTCTTTTTTGGTTCCATATGAACTTTAAAGCAGTTTTTTCCAATTCTGTGAAGAAACTCATTGGTAGCTTGATGGGGATGGCATTGAATCTATAAATTACCTTGGGCAGTATGGCCATTTTCACGATATTGATTCTTCCTATCCATGAGCATGGTATGTTCTTCCATTTGTTTGTGTCCTCTTTGATTTCACTGAGCAGTGGTTTGTAGTTCTCCTTGAAGAGGTCCTTTACATCCCTTGTAAGTTGGATTCCTAGGTATTTTATTCTCTTTGAAGCAATTGTGAATGGAAGTTCATTCCTGATTTGGCTCTCTGTTTGTCTGTTACTGGTGTATAAGAATGCTTGTGATTTTTGCACATTAATTTTGTATCCTGAGACTTTGCTGAACTCGCTTATCAGCTTAAGGAGATTTTGGGCTGAGACAATGGGGTTTTCTAAATATACAATCATGTCATCTGCAAACAGGGACAATTTGACTTCTTCTTTTCCTAACTGAATACCCTTGATTTCTTTCTCTTGCCTGATTGCCCTGGCCAGAACTTCCAACACTATGTTGAATAGGAGTGGTGAGAGAGGGCATCCCTGTCTTGTGCCAGTTTTCAAAGGGAATTTTTCCAGTTTTTGCCCATTCAGTATGATATTGGCTGTGGGTTTGTCATAAATAGCTCTTATTATTTTGAGGTACGTTCCATCAATACCGAATTTATTGAGCGTTTTTAGCATGAAGGGCTGTTGAATTTTGTCAAAAGCCTTTTCTGCATCTATTGAGATAATCATGTGGTTCTTGTCTTTGGTTCTGTTTATATGCTGGATTGTATTTATTGATTTGCGAATGTTGAACCAGCCTTGCATCCCGGGGATGAAGCCCACTTGATCATGGTGGATAAGCTTTTTGATGTGTTGCTGAATCCGGTTTGCCAGTATTTTATTGAGGATTTTTGCATCGATGTTCATCAGGGATATTGGTCTAAAATTCTCTTTTTTTGTTGTGTCTCTGCCAGGCTTTGGTATCAGGATGATGTTGGCCTCATAAAATGAGTTAGGGAGGATTCCCTCTTTTTCTATTGATTGGAATAGTTTCAGAAGGAATGGTACCAACTCCTCCTTGTACCTCTGGTAGAATTCAGCTGTGAATCCATCTGGTCCTGGACTTTTTTTGGTTGGTAGGCTATTAATTGTTGCCTCAATTTCAGAGCCTGCTATTGGTCTATTCAGGGATTCAACTTCTTCCTGGTTTAGTCTTGGAAGAGTGTAAGTGTCCAGGAAATTATCCATTTCTTCTAGATTTTCCAGTTTATTTGCGTAGAGGTGTTTATAGTATTCTCTGATGGTAGTTTGTATTTCTGTGGGGTCGGTGGTGATATCCCCTTTATCATTTTTAATTGCATCGATTTGATTCTTCTCTCTTTTCTTCTTTATTAGTCTTGCTAGCGGTCTGTCAATTTTGTTGATCTTTTCAAAAAACCAACTCCTGGATTCATTGATTTTTTGGAGGGTTTTTTGTGTCTCTATCTCCTTCAGTTCTGCTCTGATCTTAGTTATTTCTTGCCTTCTGCTAGCTTTCGAATGTGTTTGCTCTTGCTTCTCTAGTTCTTTTAATTGCGATGTTAGAGTGTCAATTTTAGATCTTTCCTGCTTTCTCTTGTGGGCATTTAGTGCTATAAATTTCCCTCTACACACTGCTTTAAATGTGTCCCAGAGATTCTGGTATGTTGTATCTTTGTTCTCATTGGTTTCAAAGAACATCTTTATTTCTGCCTTCATTTCGTTATGTACCCAGTAGTCATTCAGGAGCAGGTTGTTCAGTTTCCATGTAGTTGAGCGGTTTTGATTGAGTTTCTTAGTCCTGAGTTCTAGTTTGATTGCACTGTGGTCTGAGAGACAGTTTGTTATAATTTCTGTTCTTGTACATTTGCTGAGGAGTGCTTTACTTCCAATTACGTGGTCGATTTTGGAGTAAGTATGATGTGGTGCTGAGAAGAATGTATATTCTGTTGATTTGGGGTGGAGAGTTCTATAGATGTCTATTAGGTCTGCTTGCTGCAGAGATGAGTTCAATTCCTGGATATCCTTGTTAACTTTCTGTCTCGTTGATCTGTCTAATGTTGACAGTGGAGTGTTGAAGTCTCCCATTATTATTGTATGGGAGTCTAACTCTCTTTGTAAGTCTGTAAGGACTTGCTTTATGAATCTGGGTGCTCCTGGATTGGGTGCATATATATTTAGGATAGTTAGCTCTTCCTGTTGAATTGATCCCTTTACCATTATGTAATGGCCTTCTTTGTCTCTTTTGATCTTTGATGGTTTAAAGTCTGTTTTATCAGAGACTAGTATTGCAACCCCCGCTTTTTTTTGTTCTCCATTTGCTTGGTAAATCTACCTCCATCCCTTTATTTTGAGCCTATGTATGTCTCTGCGTGTGAGATGGGTCTCCTGAATACAGCAGACTGATGGGTCTTGACTCTTTATCCAGTTTGCCAGTCTGTGTCTTTTAATTGGAGCATTTAGTCCATTTACATTTAAGGTTAAGATTGTTATGTGTGAACTTGATCCTGCCATTATGATATTAAGTGGTTATTTTGCTCGTTAGTTGATGCAGTTTCTTCCTAGCCTCGATGGTCTTTACATGTTGGCATGTTTTTGCAATGGCTGGTACCGGTTGTTCCTTTCCATCTTGAGTGCTTCCTTCAGGGTCTCTTGTAAGGCAGGCCTAGTGGTGACAAAATCTCTAAGCATTTGCTTATCTGTAAAGGATTTTATTTCTCCTTCACTTATGAAACTTAATTTGGCTGGATATGAAATTCTGGGTTGAAAATTCTTTTCTTTAAGAATGTTGAATATTGGCCCCCACTCTCTTCTGGCTTGGAGAGTTTCTGCCGAGAGATCTGCTGTTAGTCTGATGGGCTTCCCTTTGTGGGTAACCCGACCTTTCTCTCTGGCTGCCCTTAAGATTTTTTCCTTCATTTCAACTTTGGTGAATCTGGCAATTATGTGTCTTGGAGTTGCTCTTCTTGAGGAGTATCTTTGTGGCGTTCTCTGTATTTCCTGGATTTGAATGTTGGCCTGCCCTACTAGGTTGGGGAAGTTCTCCTGGATGATATCCTGAAGAGTGTTTTCCAACTTGGTTCCATTTTCCCCCTCAGTTTCAGGCACCCCAATCAGACGTAGATTTGGTCTTTTTACATAATCCCATACTTCTTGCAGGCTTTGTTCATTTCTTTTTCTTCTTTTTTCTTTTGGTTTCTCTTCTCGCTTCATTTCATTCATTTGATCCTCAATCGCTGATACTCTTTCTTCCAGTTGATCGAGTCGGTTACTGAAGCTTTGCATTTGTCACGCATTTCTCGTGTCATGGTTTTCATCTCTTTCATTTCGTTTATGACCTTCTCTGCATTAATTACTCTAGCCATCAATTCTTCTACTTTTTTTTCAAGATTTTTAGTTTCTTTGCGCTGGGTACATAATTCCTCCTTTAGCTCTGAGAAATTTGAAGGACTGAAGCCTTCTTCTCTCATCTCGTCAAAGTCATTCTCCGTCCAGCTTTGATCCGTTGCTGGCGATGAGCTGCGCTCCTTTGCCGGGGGAGATGCGCTCTGATTTTTTGAATTTCCAGCTTTTCTGCCCTGCTTTTTCCCCATCTTTGTGGTTTTATCTGCCTCTGGTCTTTGATGATGGTGATGTACTGATGGGGTTTTGGTGTAGGTGTCCTTCCTGTTTGATAGTTTTCCTTCTAACAGTCAGGACCCTCAGCTGTAGGTCTGTTGGAGATTGCTTGAGGTCCACTCCAGACCCTGTTTGCTTGGGTATCAGCAGCAGAGGCTGCAGAAGATAGAATATTTCTGAACAGCGAGTGTACCTGTCTGATTCTTGCTTTGGAAGCTTCCTCTCAGGGGTGTACTCCTCCCTGTGAGGTGTGGGGTGTCAGACTGCCCCTAGTGGGGGATGTCTCCCAGTTAGGCTACTCAGGGGTCAGGGACCCACTTGAGCAGGGAGTCTGTCCCTTCTCAGATCTCAACCTCCGTGTTGGGAGATCCACTGCTCTCTTCAAAGCTGTCAGACAGAGTCGTTTGCGTCTGCAGAGGTGTCTGCTGCGTTTGTTATGTTTACTGTGCCCTGTCCCCAGAGGTGGAGTCTACAGAGACAGGCAGGTTTCCTTGAGCTGCTGTGAGCTCCACCCAGTTCGAGCTTCCCAGCAGCTTTGTTTACCTACTTAAGCCTCAGCAATGGCGGGCGCCCCTCCCCCAGCCTCGCTGCTGCCTTGCCGGTAGATCACAGACTGCTGCGCTAGCAATGAGGGAGGCTCCGTGGGTGTGGGACCCTCCCGGCCAGGTGTGGGATATGATCTCCTGGTGTGCCTGTTTGCTTAAAGCGCAGTATTGGGGTGGGAGTTACCCGATTTTCCAGGTGTTGTGTGTCTCAGTTCCCCTGGCTAGGAAAAGGGACTCCCTTCCCCCTTGCGCTTCCCAGGTGAGGCAATGCCTCGCCCTGCTTCAGCTCTCGCTGGTTGGGCTGCAGCAGCTGACCAGCACCGATCGTCCGGCACTCCCCAGTGAGATGAACCCAGTACCTCAGTTGAAAATGCAGAAATCACCAGTCTTCTGTGTCGCTCGCGCTGGGAGTTGGAGACTGGAGCTGCTCCTATTCGGCCATCTTGCTCACATAATTGTATTTCTATTGAATATATTTTGCTAGAATGAACTTTCATAGGGCTATCTGTAAGGAAGACTTAATTTTAATTTTTGAAATTATGTGTGAAAGCAAAAGAAAATTGTCGTAAAATTATAAGAGTACAAATTTTGCTTTATGAAATTGAGCCTCCTCGGTGAAGGTGAGCTGCTGATTACTTTCTGACAGGTAAAGCTGTTTGCAAGATTTTTTTCAGTTTCAGGAGAATTTTAAAGAACAGAAAATGGCATATGTGGACACCAATAGTTTCTCATGAATATCCTCTAAACATATCCTTATATGGTTTACTAGTGCAGCTGCACACAGTGATCACTGCCTGACATTTTATTATTAATAGAATAATTCTACCAGCCATAAGAAGGAAAATCTTATTTTTTCACAGAATGTGATAAAACATTTAAATGTTGTGTATTATTTATTCTTCCTTTGAAGTCTTAGATACAGTAACTGAAATGATTCCATGTAGTAGTAGAATTAGCAAACTTTATGTGAGACTTAATCTAAAAATAAGATTTTAACATGTGGCTATAAAGCCAGGTTTTACGTTTCTTCAAATTTTTCTGTTTCTATCTACTTAGTTTGTAGTTGGTTTGAACTACCTGATATTCCTAATGTTTGTTCAAATAAAAACAAACCCAGATTGCTGAAACTCAAGAACCTACTGAAAGGCACTTTACATATAGCATCTAAGAAATCAGCATATCACTATCGTATATATTTTCCTCTGTCATCTTATCATTCTTTAGTTGGTAATTTTTCCTTGCTCACAAATATAAATTGAGAGTGTTTTGATTTGGTTACGGTAAAGTAGCTTTTACTGGTATAACCTATTCTCTCTTGGACAAAAAAAATACGTTCTGAATAAAGTTTCTAAAAATAAATAATTTAAGGCATGCAGGATTAAATAAATGCACGCATAAAATTAAGAGGCATTAAATCTAAAAAGAGAGTTCCACATTTCTACTACAATCCACTTCAATCCATATAGTACAGGGTGACTAGGACTCTAGCAGAAAACTGACGAACATTTCAGGGCCTTGAGGACTCAGAGGACAAAGGTTGAGACCATTGCAGCTCCTGGAAATTCAGGGTGAAAATCCTGTATATTAAGAGGACACAGAAGGGATATAACCCAAATCTGTGTATAATCATTCTCAAATTATTAACCATTTCCTATACTATGCATGCATGGAGAAGACTGTAATGGTAATAGTGTAAAACATCAAATAGAAGATTGAATGAGCTAGGCAAATATCTCAGTTTCTTCACACCAAAGGAAGATGAAAGTTTGAATTTGTGTTCTTCTCAGTGAAACACCAGAAGACAACACTTTCAGAATAGAGATGATGTAGCAGGACTAAAGCATTTATCTTGAACAAAGAACAAAACCAAAACAAATCTCTCCTAATAAAAGATAAAGTCAAGCCCCCACAGTCCATAGTTAATAACCAATGCTTTAACTGTCTGAAAAACAAAAATCACTCTTCAGAGAAAGTTAACAGAATCCAGAGTTTCTACAAAGTGCCATCTACCTTGTCCAGTATACAATAAAAGTTACTATATATAGAAAGAAGTGGGGGGAGAAACTAATATTTAAGAGAAAAAACAGTCAATAAAAATGGATTCTAAGATAGCTCATATGTTGAGGTATCTTCATAGCAGCTATTTAAAAACGTATTTAAGATGCAAATGAAAATATTATCAAAATGAGCAGTTATATGGAGAATATGATCATAGAGATAAGAAATTAAAAGAAGTAAACCAGAAATTTAAGAATTTAGAAGTACAATGTATAAAATAAATTTACTAAAATTTATAAACAGACTTTTGAAGATAATGATCATTGTGTATGGTAAGTGTTTATGAATTAGCCAATCTTAAAAACAGAGATAAAAACAAAAAAACAAAAGAGCTTCACTGATCTGTCACAGAAAATCAAGTGGTCTATCATGTGTGATTAGATTTCCAAAAGGACCAGAGAAAGAAAATGGGGTAGAAAAAGTATTTGAGGTTATAGGGCTGAAAATTTTTAAAGTATGGAAAAGAACAGAAACTTCAAAAACACAGCAAATGTAAGGTACAATAGCACATATAAGACCACATCTAGATACAGATATTAAAAATGCTGATAACCAAAAATAAAAAGATAATATATATAGTCAAACTGTTGAAAACCAAAAATAAGAATATCATAAAATTAGTCAGAAAAATGTATATTAAAAAGATAGATATAAATATCTGGAAATTTATATACATAAGATATAGCTAGAGATAAAAGAAAGAGAAAGAATATGTGTTGTGAGATGTTATCAGTTCTATTCCCCTATAGTCTTATGTTGAAGGCCCAACCCTTAGTACCTCAAAAGTGACTATATTTGGAATTAGTGTCTTTAAACAGGTTATCAAGCAAAATGAACTATTAGGTTGGGGGCTTATTCAGTCTGACTAGTGTCCTTATAAGAAGAGGAAATATGGACACATGGACACCAGACATGTGCACGCACAGAGAAAAGACATTTTAAGACATAGCAAGAAGGCAGCCATCTAAAAGCTAGGAAATAGGGCTTCAGAAGAAACCAAACCTGATGATACCTTGATCATAAGCTTCTCACCTTCAGACCTATAAAAAAATAAATATTTGTTTTTAAGTCACCTAGTCTGTGGTACTTTAGTATGACAGCTCTGGAAAACTTGAACATAGAGAGAGAGAGAGAGAGAGAGAGATGATAGATAGATAGATAGATAGAGTGAACATATAAGGGGCTTCAAAAAGTTTATGGAAAATGCATATCATGCAAACACTATGCATACGTTTCAAATATTTCTCTATCAAAATAAACTCATAGAAACTTGTTATAACACGTCTGAACAGGGTCTAGTTTGAGGCACTAAGAAGGATAAGACACCTACTCGAAAACAGCCCCTGTCAGAGCAACATATTTTGCTAAAATTGACACCAAAAAACATCAAATTTATGAAGAGTGGTGACATCACTGATACATTATGAAAAATGTATGGTGACAATGCCACAAAGAAATCATCAGTTTACAAATGGATAACTCATTTTAGAAAGGGACAAGATGATGTTTAAGATGAAATTCACAGCAGCAGACCATCCACATCAATTTTTGATGAAAAAATTAATGTTGTTTATGCCCTAATTGAAGAGAGCAATGATTAACAGCAGAAACAATACCCATTACCATAGACGTCTCAGTTGATTCCACTTACACAATTCTGACTGAAAAATTAAAGTTCAGTAAATTTTCCACTTGATGAGTACCAAAACTGTTGTGTCGAGATCAGCCACAGACAACAGCAGATCTTTGAATGGAACTTTTAAACAATTGGGATCAAGATTCTGAAAGATTTCTCAGAGGAATTGTAACAGGAGATGAAATATGGCTTTACTAGCATAATCCTGAAGACAAAGCACAATCAAAGCAACAGCTAGCAAGCGGTGGAAGTGGTTCGGTAAAAGCAAAAGCATACCAGTCAATAACAAGGGTCATGAAAACAGTTTTTTTGGGATGCTCAAGGCACTTTGCAGGTTGAATTTATACAAAGTATGAATTTGAACAAATCAGAAGTAAATTAAATAAAATAAAGATACCTGGAAATTTTCTAAATATTTGGAAATTAAAGAAAACATTTTGAAAAAATCCACAGTTGAAAAAGAACTCACGAGGCAAATTATAATGAAAATGAAAATATCACATACCAAAATTTGAGTCACGTAAATCATCTGCATTGCTTTCAGATAATTTTATAGCATTAAATTAAATCGTCATTTTAGAAAAGGAAAAAGTCTCAAAGCAGTTATTTAAACTTTAAAGAAATTTTTAAAAACTCAAGCTAAATGCAAAATAAGTAGAAGGAAGGGGATAATTATACAAATAGAAATCAATCAAATGTAAAAAGTTGAAAACCAAAAAAGTAGAGAAAATCAATGAATGTAAAATCTGGTTTATTGAAATGATCAATAAATTGATAAATATCTGGCTAGATTCATCATAAGCGAGAAAAACAAATTACCAATAGTAGGAATAAAATTGTGGATATCACAGCAGCCATTAAATAATAATACGTCAATGTTATGAACAATTTCATGGCAATAAGTTTGGCTGCTTACATGAAATGTACAAATCCTTTTGACAAGTATAGACTGCCAAAGCTAAAAAAAAAGAAATAGAAAACCTGTAGACTTTTATCTTTAAAAGAAACTGATTTATAATTAATAACTTTCCAATAAAATAATCGTCAACTCAAATGGCAAATTTTATTAATCATTTGAGAAATAATATAGAGGAACCACTATCTTTTGGCAGCTTATGTAGGGTCTTGATCAACATCCCTTGATGTTGATGTCTACTAACTGACCAGAGTGGTGGTTGCCGAAGGATGAAGTCACTGTGACAATTCCTTAAAATTTGACAGCAGTGAAGTTTGTTGAGTCTACTGACATTTCCTCTCATGAAAGATTTCTGTTTCTGCTGTTTGATACCATTTTACCCACAGTATAATTTGTTTCAAAATCAATCCTTTTGAACTCTATCACTGCTTTATTGGCTAAGTTTATGTAATATTCTATATTCTTTATTGTCATTGCAACAAGTTCACAGCATCTTCACCAGGAGCAGAGTCCATCTCAAGAAAAGATTTTCTTTGCTCATCCATAAGAAGCAACTTCTCATCCATTCAAGTTTTATTATGAGGTTGAAGCAATTCTGTCATATCCTCAGGCTTTACTCCTAATTCTAGCTCTCTTTCTATTTTTAATTACATCTGCAGTTATTTCTTCTACTGAAGTCTTTAACCACTCGAAGTCATCTGTGACTACTGGAATCATCTTCTTTCAAACTCCTGTTAATATTGATATTTTTACCTCCTCCCATGAATTATGAATATTCTTAATGGCATCTAGATGGTGAACCCTTTCCCGAAAGTTTTCCATTTATTTTGCCCAGATTTATCAGAGGAATCACTATCTTATGGAAGCTATGGTCTTGTGAAATGTATTTATTAAATAATAAAACTTCAAAGTCAAAATTACTCTTATATATGAGCTGCAGAAATGACATTGTGTAAACAGGCATAAAAACAGAGTTGATCTCCTTGTACATCTCCATCAGAGATCTTGAGTGACTAGGTGCGTTGCCAGTAAGCAGTACTATTTTTGAAAGGAATTATTTTCTAAGTAGTATATCTCAACAATCGACTTAAAATATTCAGTAAACCATGCTGTTAACAGATGCACTGTTATCCATTTGCTCTTCTATTTTCAGAGCACAGGCAGAGTATATTTAGCATAACTCTTAAGGGCCCTAGGATTTTTGGAATGGTAAATGAGCACTGGCTTCAACTTAAAGTTACCAGCTGTATTAGCCCCAACAAGTGGATCAGCCTGTCCTCTTGTCTAAAGCTTTAAAGCTAGGTCATTGACTTATCTCTAGCTATTAAAACCCTAGATGGAATCTTCTTCTAATATAAGGCTGTTCTGTCTACATTGAAAATATCTTTAGTGTAGCCACCTTCATTGATGAACTTAGATAGATTTTTTTGATAATTTGCTATAGCTTCTACGTAAGTACTTGCTGCACTTTTATGTTATATAGACACCTTCCTTTTTTAAGCTTCATGAATAAACTTTTGCTTGCTTCAGTCTTTTCTTCTGCAACTTCCTTATTTCTCTCAGCCTTCACAGAATTGAGGAGAGTTAGGGCTGGTTTGGATTAGACTTTAGCTTAAGGGAATATTATAGCTGGTTTGATCTTCTATCCAGACCACTCAAACTTTCTCCATACCAGCAACAAGCCTGTTCTGATCTCATATTACGCTTGTGTTCACTGAGGTAGCACTTTTAATTCCCTTCAGGAACTCCTTTGCATTCACAACTTGCCTAATTGTTTAGTGCAAGAGGCCTCACTTTTGGCCTATCTCTGCTTATGACAGGGCTTCTCACCAAGCTTTATCATTTCTAACTTTTGATTTAAAGTGAGAGATGTCTTCCTTTCACTTGAACACTTAGAGGCCTTTGTAGGGTTATTAATTGGCCTAATTTCAATAGTGTTGTGTCTCAGAAAATTGAGAGGCTTGAGGAGAGGGAAAGAGATGAGGGAACAGCTAGTGGGTGAAGCAGTCAGAGCACTTGCAACATTATTGACTAAGTTTGTTGTCTCATATGGGTGCAGCTTGTGGTGCCCCAGAACAACTACAATAATAACATCAAAGATCACTGATAACAGATCACCGTAACAGATGTAATAAAACAATGCAAAGTATTGTGAGAATTACCAAAATGTGGCATGGAGACACAAAGTGGAGCACATGCTATTGGAAAAATGGTGCCAATAGACTTGACTGATATTACTTCAATTTACAAAAATTATAGTATTCTGTGATGCACAATAAAACAAATTGCAATAAAATAAGGTATGCCTGTATACATGATTATTAACTATAGTTATCATGGAGTACACTAGGTCTCCAGTATGTATTTTGTGCCCTTTGGCCAGTATCTCTCCCATTCTGCTATCCCCCAACCCTTGGTAACAACAATTCTACCCCCGTTGCTATGAGTTCAGCTTTTTTTTTTAGATTCCACATATAAGTGAGATTATGTAGTATTTGTCTCTCTGTGTCAGGGTTACTTATCTAGCATACAGTCTTCAAGGTTCATCAGTATTTTTCCAAATGGCAGGATTTCTTTCTTCTTTAAGTCTGAATAATATTCCACTGTGTCTATATACCACATTTTCTTTATCCATTCTTCTGTCCATGAACATTTAGGTTGTTTTCGTATCTTGGCTACTGTAAATAATGCTGCAATGAATGTGAAAGTGCAGATATTATTTTGAAACAGTGATTTTATTTCCTTTAGGTACATACCCAGAAGTGAGATTCCTCAATCATATGGTGGTTCTATTTTTAATTTTGGGAGAACTTCCATACTGTTTTCCATAAAGGATGTACCAGTTTGCATTCCCAACAACAGTGTTCAAGGGTTCCAATTTCTCCACATCCTTGGCAACACTTATTGTCTTTTGACTTTCTGATGATAACCATTCTAACATGTGAGGTGATACTTCACTGTGGTTTTGGTTTGGATTTCTCTGGTGATTAGTCTTGTTGAGCATCTTTTTATTACAGGTTGGCCACTTGTATGTCTATTTTTGAAAACTGTCTATGTTGGTCCTTTGCTCATTTTTTAATTGGGTTACTCATTTTGCAATTGAGTTGAGTTCTTTATGTATTTTGGGTATTAATACTTATCAGATATATAATTAAAATATTTACTCTCATTACGTAGGCTGCCTTTTTTATTGTTATTTCCTTTTCTGTGCAAAAATGTTTTAGTTTGAAGCCCCACTTGTTTATTTTTACCTTTCTTGCCTGTACTTTTGGTATAAAACCCCAAAAATCATAGCCAAGACCAATGTCAAAGACTTTATCTTCTATATTCTTCTTCTGGCAGTTTCACAGTTCTGGTTTTAAGATTATGTCATTAATACATTTTTAGTTTACTTTTATGTCTGACTTAAAAGAAGGGTCCAGTTTATTTTATTTTTTATTTATTTTTTTTTTTTTTTTGAGATGGAGTCTTGCTCCGTCACCAAGGCTCTGTCACCCAAGCTAGAGTGCAGCAGCGTGATCTCGGCTCACTGCAACCTCTGCCTCCCGGGTTAAAGTGATTCTCCTGCCTCAGCCTCCTGAGTAGCTCGGATTACAGGCACCTGCGATAATGCCTAGCTGATTTTTGTATTTTTAGTAGAGACGGGGTTTCACTGTATTGGCTAGGCTGGTCTCGAACTCCTGACATGGTGATCCACCCACCTCAGCCTCCCAAAGTGCTGGAATTACAACCATAAGCCACTGCGCCCAGCCTAATTTTTATTTTTATTTTTGCATGTGGATATCCAGTTTTCCCAACGCTATTTATTGAAAAGGCTATTCTTGTCCTGTTGTGTATTTTTGGCATCTTTGTGGATAATTAGTTAACCATATATGTGTGGATTTATTGCTGAACTCTCTATTCTGTTTCATTTGTCTATGTGTCTGCTTTTATGGCAGTACCATACTATTTTGATTAGTATAGGTTTGTAATATTTTTTGAAATCAGGAAGTGTGATATCTCCAGCTTTGTTCTTTTTGCTCGAGGCTGCTTTAGCTCTTCAGTGATTTTGAGGTTTCATATGAATTCTAGAATTGCTTTTTTCTGAAAAACAGTCACTGAAATTTTGATAGGGACTGAATTGAAACTATAGATCATTTATTAATTCTTCCAGTCTGTGAATGTGAGAATCTGTGCATTTATTTGTGTCTTTAATTTCTTTCATCAGTTTTTTATAGTTCTCAGTGTACAGATATTTCACCTCCTTGGATTTATTTCTGTTTTTTTTTATGCTATCGTAAATGAAATTATCAGTTTTTTTGAATAGCGCATTGTTAGTGTATAGAAATGCAACTGACTTTTGTATGTTGATTCTGTATCCTTTAACTTTACTGAATTTATTAGTTCTAATAGTTTTTTGGTGTTTCATTAACATCTCTACACTCAGGATCCAGAATATTGCCTAGCATATACTAGGTACTCACTAACAGTCATTGAATGAATTGAAGAATGAAATCCATTGTTTAAAGCTGTACTATTTAATTTTGCCATGTGTCTCTCTCATTTTATGTTTTCGTCCTCCTTTTCTACGTGTCTTATTTTTATTTTCTTATTAACTTCTGAAGTTCTTTCAGTTAGTCATGTGCTTTTTAATTACATAAATGCTTTCTTTAAACTTTTTCCATGATATTTATAAACCAATATTATACTATGAAATATGAAGACTAAGATAAAACCCTTGTTTCAATACCTCCCAAATATGTGACTTTAGGCAAGTTTTCTAACCTCTCTGTTTCTCAGTTAGCTTACCTGCAAAGCAGGAATTATAACATTACCTATCGATTGGCTGTGAGAATTAAATTAGTTTATATGTGCACTCCTTGGCACACTATAAGCAACATTCAGTTGATAGAAATTATAAGTATTACTATGATTATCATAAAATCATAAAAATATGTAATAAACTAATAACTTCTTTCTCATTCTTATGGAAGACCTGAGTGTCGTTTTTTGCCTAATACTGTATTTCCTTCTTTTGTTAATTTAATCCACAAATATAAACCTGTTTTCCTTCTTGTTTCATTTAATAAAAGTATGGTTTTACAAATAGTTAACTGAGCACAGTATTAGGCAATAGGCTAAAGCAAAGTAGACATGATCCTGAGGATACACAGTTTAGTGGGAAAAGATGTAGTGAAGAAATCAGCACAAAAAACCAAATACATATATAAATGAAACTTACAAAAACGTTCTAATTATAACAACCATTGTGCTATGATAGAAAATATCAGAAGGGACTTTAAAGTTGCCACATAAGGCTCTCCAAGGTAATATGATGGAAATTGAGAGCTAAGGGATGGGAAAGGCCAGGAATATTGACAGTAGCAAAGTGGGTGGACTGGAAGTTTCCAGGCAGAGGTGCTCACAAGACTGCCCATCTTTAATCTTCCAAAATTCACCAGGATACATATGATTCTCTTTTTATTAACTTTGCTTCAAAGACCTTCAACTCTCAATTTTTAGACTAAATTTATCTTAGATAAAAGCGTTTTATGCTACTATTTCTTCTTTGAAATTTCTATTTTGGTAGGTCACATTATCCTGAATCTAAGTTAAGGTTCTCATTTTGTTCCTTTATTTTTAATTTTTTTTCTTTCTATCCCTTTGAATTTGAGGAAATTCCTTTAGATCTATTTCCTTAGCAATTTGATTTTCTGCAGCATTCACAGTCTCAATTTAAAAAAATATGACAATTATGTTTTAAATTCACTTAAAATTCCCCATAAGGTCAAATAACCCCATATTTATGACTACTTGTGTGTAACTCAAATAGGTAGTCTCTTTTGAACCTTATTGAGAGCACAAATATTGTGTTTCTAATGTGTTTTCTTATTCTTTTTTAAAAATAGCTGTTTTAATGAATATACACTTCTATGTCTTTAAATAAGTCATTCTTTTTTGAACTACAGAATCTTTTAAAAGACCTGATAGTTTTTTTTTTTTTCAATGGGAACTTTCAGACTATTCAGTATTGACTGATCATTAGGCAGAATCAAACAGGTCAGTGACTGTCTCTGGCCCTAGGTAAAGGATATTTTGTGAATTTCTATTTATAATTATGTATCTTTATACAAAGAAAAATGAGACAAAGTAGGAACTTGAATATGGGAAATTTCCTAAAAAATACTTTAATAATGACATTGGCTGGGAAGAGAAAAACTAATACCATACAAAATCTGTTTAGTTTCATATATTGGATAGCTCTGATGTAAAACATATAATGAATCTGATTATTTTGCATTGGTCAATAGGTCTTGGTTCTAAAATTGACTTTATTTTTACTATTTTATTAAACTTTTTGTTTCCCTTTCTGCATGGATCTTAGGGGGAAATAACCCAACAAAAGGAAATTCTGATATATTCTGAATCATCCTATCTACAGAAACAGAAAGTAGACTAGTAGTTGCCAGAGCATGGGGAGGGGGCAGTGTGGCATGGTGGTATAATAGGTATGGGGTTTCCTTCTGGGGTAATAAGAATGTTTTGGAACTAGATAGTGCTGATGATTTCACAGCATTGCAAATGTACTAAATGCCATGGAATTGTATACTTTAAAATACTTAATTTTTATGTTGCCTATTTAAACCACGATTTTAGAAAAAGGATCTCCCTACCGTAAAAAGCAATTCCTTTTTCTTAAGTAACAGACTTGGTGCTAGTGTGTAATAAAATGTTTTTAAATTTTTTTCCTGATAGACAAAAACACAAGGAAAGTACAAAAGGCCAAATCCTGATACAAGAAGATGCAGTTATGACCAGCACCGTGTTCTCAGTTGGAGGAGACACGTTTTTCTCTGGTGTTATCCACCTCCAAAACACATAATATAAAATGGAGTAACAGAAATATAACTCCCTTAAGAAAGATACCTGCTTGAATAAGAGCAGAATAGGAAATGCAGCAATCTCTTTTCCATAGCATGTATTCAGTGCTAAGTAGAAATAACTAAGAGTCCTTGCCTATCTGATGGTAGAATCAACTTATTTCCTATCTGATATAGAAGATAATAGTTTTGCTTTCAAGAAAGAGCTCTATTGTGTTTCATGACCACAAGGAAGATGGGCCCTTCCTATGTTTCCACTGCTTGAGTAGTCCATTTCCTGTTGGAATTAAGTTGGTGGTCTTAGGATTGAGCATTCTTAAGTTATTGCCAAGCTATTAAGTTTCTTTATATCAATAGAGTCCCCTGAAAAATCTAGCAGGCTTTTATAATACTTATTTACTGGACTAATAACTATCACCGAGATCTTGACTACACTGAATTTGATGTTCTTCCCACATCTAACCTTTTGTTTAATGCACTCTACCTTGAATCCAATAAATAATTGGCCATTAATCAGATTTTACTCTTAATCAAATTTGTTCATTGTTTGGTGGAGAATGCCTAAAGAAAGGACCCTATACTAGACTTAGGTCTCTCAACAATTATATTTTCTGCAGAATCATTTATATCCTAATTCTCTGAAGGCACTAGCTACATATTGGGGATAGATAAATTGTTTTAGAAACCTTGGGAAGTGTGATATAAAGGGGCTCTGTCTACTTAGATGGCCTATTACAGACAAAACTCGTTTCTCAATACTGCATTTTCTGTCCTTTCTCCTGTCAGATCAAACTTTTTAGGTTAAGTTTCTCTCTGTCGTGTAGTCCCTTGCTAAAACCTACATGATAAAATCAACTCAAACAAACATTTTGAAATGTTTATATGATTTTTTCCTAATTCTGTCTCTTGCCCTCTCGGAGACCTATTATGCTAGGAATAAAGCAAAATTGGTCGGGGGTGGGGATAGGCAATAACTATTGATCAAACAGCCAGCAAAGTCTGCCAGATTCAGGGCTTAATAAATGTTTATTGAATTATTTTGCTTGGATTTATAGTTGCTACTGACAATTCCTAATATGAAGAATGTTTTGTTGTTTTAGAAATCTTTCATTAGCTGTTTTTTCTCCCTGATGATAAACGCTCCTGCATTAATCTACTTAGACTGCTGTACAATATTCCACAGACTGGGTGACTTGGACAACAGAAATGTGTTTTTTCATCATTAAGGTTGCTACAGTCAAAGATCAAGGTATCAGCAGGGCTGGTTTCTGGCTGTGTCCTTACTGGCTTGCAGATGGCTGCCTTCTTGCTATGTCCTCTCATGCATTTTCTTAGAGTGCACAAGTATACACACATACACATAAACACAAACAAATGCACACACACACACAGATGTGGTGTGTTTTTTCCTTCATCTTCTAAGGACACCAACCTGTTTGATTAGGGCCCCACCCTTATGACTTTATGTAACACTACCTACCTCCTTAAAGGTCCTATCTCCAAATATAGTCACATTCACAGGTTAAGACTTCAACATATATATTTTGAGAGACACAATTTAGTCCATGACATTCTGCCCTCTGGCCCCCTAAAATTTATGTTTTTCTCAGATACAAACTACATTCACTGTGTCCAAGAGCCCCCAAGGTCTTAACCCACTCCAGTGTCAATTTCAAGTCCAAAGTCTCGTTTAAATATTTAAATCAGGAATGAGTGAGACTCAAGGCATGAATCACCCTCAGGCGAATTTCCTTTCCAGTTCTGAACCTTTGAAACCAGACAAGATATGTGCTTCCAAAATATAATGCTAGGACAGACATCGTTTAGACATTGCTGTTCCAAAAGGGAGAAATTGAAGGGAAGAAAAGGGTAATGGATCCAAAGCAAGTTCAAAACCTAGCAAGAAAAATTGTATTAACTATTACAGCTTCAGAATAATCCTCTTTGATTGGACACTCTGCCCCCAGGGCCCACTGGGGCAGCAATATCACTTGTATGGCCCTGGGTGACAATTCTCTCCCTTGGCTCTGCATCCTGACCTGCCTTTCAGTTCCATGGGGTGGCCCTGTCCCAGAGGCACTGGGTGGTAGCATCTTAGCCCAGTGAAATGAGAGAGGAAACAACCTTGTCCTTGTGCCTATGGTGGGAGTGCCAGGCCTGACATCTCTGAATTGCCTTCAAGGTCATTCTTCTCTTCTCCTGGAGGATGATATTGGATAGCTCTATTGTTTTATCCTGTAGAATCTCAGAAGTCTGAAACCTTTCTTTCATCCCATCACATTTTCTCTGTCCCTTTTATTCTGGCAGTGTTTCTGTTGGTATAATCTCATTTCTATTTCTTGTTTCAGCTGAGATTGCTGATCAAATGCACAAGTAATCTTTCTATGGAGAGATTTCCAGGGCTGCTCTTTGTGTTCTCTCCAGGAAATGCTTTTTGTTATGTTTTGCAATATGGGTAAGCTGAAAATGTTCAAATCTTTGAGTTTTGGTTTAGTTTTACTTAACAATTCTTTCAATTTATATCTCTTCTCTTGCACTTTACTATAATGAGTAAGAGAGACCAGGCCACAACTTCAACACTTTGCTTAGAAATCTCGTCTGATAAATATCCAGTGTTATCACGCACAAGTGCGCTAGAACATTATTCAGCCAAGTTCTTTATCACTTTATCAGACAGATCACCTTTCCTCCGGTTTCCAATAACAAGTTCCTCATTTCCATCTGAGACTGCACCAAAAGCATCTTTAATATTCACATTTCAGCCGGGCGCGGTGGCTCAAGCCTGTAATCCCAGCACTTTGGGAGGCTGAGGCGGGTGGATCACGAGGTCAGGAGATTGAGACCATCCCTGGCTAACATGGTGAAACTTCGTCTCTACTAAAAATACAAAAAACTAGCCGGGCGTGGTGGCGGGCGCCTGTAGTCCCAGCTACTCGGAGGCTGAGGCAGGAGAATGGCGTGAACCCAGGAGGCGGAGCTTGCAGTGAGCCGAGATCGCGCCACTGCACCCCAGCCTGGGCGACACAGCGAGACTCCGTCTCAAAAAAAAAAAAAAAAAAAAAAAATTCACATTTCTACCAACCTTCTGTTTGTCATGGTATATATGTCCTCTAACATGATATAACTTTCTCTGCAGCTCTCCTCTTTTCTTCCCGAGCCCTCATTAGAATCCCCTTTAAAATTTAGAATTCTAACAATCATCCCTTTGAGACAATCCAGGATTTTTCTAGCATGCAACTGAAAACTCTTTCAGGCTCTGGCCATCACCTAGTTAGTTCCAAAGTGTCAACCGAATGTCAACTTGTTTGGATTGAAGGATGCAAAGTATTGATCTTGGATGTGTCTGCGAGGGTGTTGCTAAAGGAGATTAGCATTTGAGTCAGTGAGCTGGGAAAGGCAGACCCACCCTTAATCTAGATAGGTACCATCGTATCAGCTGCTAGTGTGGCTAGAATATAAAGCAGGCAGAAAAAATGTGAAAAGGCTAGACTGGCTTAGCCTCCCAGCCTACATCTTTCTCCCATGATGGATGCTTCCTGCCCTCTAACATGGGACTCCAAGTTCTTCGGCTTTGGGACTTGGACTGGCTTCTTTGCTCCTCAGCTTGAAGATGACCTATTGAGGGACCTTGTAATGAGTTAATACTACTTAATAAACTCTCCTGTATATATATCCTATTAGATCTGACCCTCTAGAGAGCCCTGACTAATATAGGTTCCATCCTTATGATTTCATTTAACTTTCCTCCATAAATTCCTTATCTCCAAATAAAGGCACATTGGGGATTAAAGTTTCAACATATACATTTTGGAGGTATACAATCCTATCCATAAGAACACTTTTTAAGCAACATTCTAATAATAACCATATTTCTTTTGGAGTATCAGTTGCTCTCACTGTGAAAAACATATTACCACCTATAGGTCAGAGCCATTGCTCACTAGTCTTGACCAGATGGAAAATCCTTTGGCAGGAAAGTTTACTAAATAAAGTAAAATTAGTATAGAATATATTTTGTTAGAGAGCTGGAAATGTATGATCATGTGATTATTGCACTTGAAAATGTATGTTGTTAGAAGTAAAGTATATCAAATTGGTAGTCTGAGTAAAAGAAGTCTTGGTAACATATATGAAGACCAAGAGATACTGGAAAAACTATAAAGACTCTGCAATATTGCAACCATGAAAAGGAAGCATTCTGGGGGCTAGTACTGTATCCGATCAAATGAGATAAAAGTCTCAACTAAGAATGGACCAGGATAGTTTCATTCTGGGTTGCCTTGGAGAGTGGGCCTGTTTGCACAGGTGCATTTGTTTTAAATGCCTAATGCATTCCAGGAACTGAAGACGCAGCAGAAAATAAGACAAACAAGTGGAGCAGATGCTGGTGATGCCACATCCCTTATATCCTCAGCCAGTGACAATGGAGGACAATTTCTATGCAGGCTGACAGCTTTCCACTCAAGTACTTTTGCTTCCCAGTCTAAACTTTAGGCTTTCTTCAGGACTCATGAAGCTGTTTGTCTCACTCAATGGGCAGTCTAGCAGTGTTGGAAATTTGGCATTCTTAGCATAAATCCCCTCACTCAGAAAATTCTGAGGTACAGTCAGTTCTGCTATAATGCTTGTTTTGAATAGATGTATTAGTTTCAAAACAATAGAGATATTAAGAAAAAAATTTAAATATGACCCAAATTTTGTGTTTGATTATGCATGATTTCTTCCATAAAAAACATTAACTTAGGAGTTGGGAAACTCTGGCTCACTGCCTTGTAAAGAAGGTTTTATTGGAGAACAGACACATCCATTTTTATTTTTTTGGCTTTTTTTTATGTGCAGGTTCCATATGTCCTGCAATACCCAAAATATTTACTATCTGATCATTTAAGGAAAAGATTGATCATCTCTGATTTAGATAAATACAGAAAACAGCATATAGCTGGCCTAAGCCATATAAAAACACCAAAATGCACATCTGCACACACCTCAACATCTACCAGTGACCTTAGGGCACTTCACATGTTGTGAGCCACACTTAGCCAACCCTGCCATTAACAGCTATCCATCAACTTTCACCTAACTCTTCTTTCACCACTTTGCAATAATTCACCAACTACAACCCTTCCAAAATGCCCTTCCATGTGCAAATGCCAAACGTTTTTCAATATAAAGCACTATATTTATTATAGATGTTATGCATTTCTTAACCATTTATCACATGTGAAACTATGCTACCATTTTTTAAGGATTGTATCTTTTTTATGTGTGACTGATACCATTTTTTAGTGTTGTACCCCAACTCCATTTCTCCCACAAGCCTTGTGGTTTCTACGGCATGATTTTGTATAGCAGTAATTGTTTTTAGAAACATATATGCGCTATTATAGCAGAACTGACAGTACTTTCTACATTCTGTTTCTCAAAAGCTCATCAGGGCAATTGAGCCCCAATTGACCAATCAGAACTTCCTCTTTAACAGATAGATTAATTGGATTTGCCCTCTTCCCTGTCTCACTTATCCCACTCTCTCATTTGTGATTGCTATCATGTCTCACATAAACTACTTACTTCCCAGTCCTTGTTTCCCCAGGCTGTAATTTTGGGGTGACACTAAGAAACAAGTTTCTGCCCTCATGGAGCATAAACCCCAATTTAGAAGAAAAACCATAATCAATTAAATGAGTGAACAAACATATTAACAAACAAGCAAGACAAATAGAGATTATGGTAAGTGTTATGTAGGTAACAACCAAGGAGGTGAGAGGAAGAAAAATTGGGGGAGACTACTTTATAAAGCATTTAGGGCAGGTGTTTCTGAGGAGCGACATTTGCATTGAAACATATTGGGTGAAAGCAAGCCCACTGGGGAAAATGCTAATGCTGTTATAATGAGAAAAACTAGGGGGAAATCAGTGTATGCAAAAGGACCAGAGTGGTAAATAATAATATATCAGTACTTAAGGATGTGTTGGGCATTGTACCAGTCATAATTTCTCCCACTGGTACAGCAGCAATCAGTATAAATGCACTGTCTTAATAAAGCCATGTTATACTCAATATATACAAAGGACCACAGTGTGGAAGACTGAAGTTCATTCTTAGCATTTGTGAGTTGGCATCAGTAGGTAGAAACTGTAGCAACTTACAGCCTAAATTGCTCTCCCTGCCTTTTACGGCTATGAAAGTGTAATTTTCAGAAAATGATAGGAGGCAACAAGTAGAATAAGAGATGAAAAAGCATGGCATAAAAATACAATATATGATGCAGATAAAGCATCTTAAATAACCTTGGGAATCTTGAAGTCCCCAGTAGTGGGCTCTCAAAGAATAGTGGTGGTGATGACTTTGACATTGACATTGGCAGTTATGGCAGAGAGTGGGATAATCATGGCACTGATTGATGATCAATCCTCAGTGCAGAAACAATGAAATATAACCTCAACCATTAGAATTCTTGACAATGTAAAAGATACACACAATTTTAAGGTTCTTTTAAGACTGGCTCTTAAAACCTAAGGTATCCTAAAAGGAAAGAAACAGAAATAAGAAAGGACAAGTCAAGGAAAGTGACATTGCTGCATGTCCACATATCATCACTCTGAGTCACCTTTTATATGTTACTTTACTTATTTTCACAATAACCATATGCAATAATTACTATTTCCCCAATTTATAAACAGGCAAACTGAATCTTGAAACATTTCTCTAATTTGCCCAAGTTTGCATTGTTCATTCAAAGCATTATGCTTTATGCTAATAAAGAAAAAAATAAGTTACTATTACAGGCTGAACAAGTATGGACAATTTTAGGGAGAAGAAAAAACGTGGAATAAATGAATGTCAGACTTGAGTTTAAGACTTCATTTAGAAAAGTTTGGAAAGGAGACAAGACAGGAAAGGTGCAGTGAGATGTGAGGTCTCCTCATTTGATTATGTTGTCTCAAGCAATAGAGTCATTGTGGTGGATCATCACCTCTAGGAAGATACACAGTATTGGCTTACTGTCAGTAATTAAACATTTGTGCTGTCTTTGAAGAATTTTATGAACACAGTAGGGAAGCCAAACTAATTTAATTGTTTTGCTAATTGCTAATTAGCTTCAGTATAAGGGCAGGTGTTTGCATTTGTGTAATTAGGAAGAGGGCCAGAATATCATTTGTAAGAAATCCTGCGCTAAAAATTTGAAAAGTGACAACGATGTCAGTTGACAAAATGTCTATACAATAAGGCAGGTGGTTTGCAATTTTTTTAAGTTTAAAAAGAGAATTAAGATGCAATGTGTTTTCCCTTTCACTCTCCAGAAAGTATACTAACACATATCCCTCTTTCTTTCTTTCTTTCTTTCTTTCTTTCTTTCTTTCTTTCTTTCTTTCTTTCTTTCTTTTTTTTTTTTTTTTTGCACATTTAGGAATGAAGTTGCAAACGGTTCAATGGTTCAATGAAGATTAATTAATACAATAGAGTATAGAACTAAATAAAGGGAAACATTTTTGGAAGTGGGCTTGCCCCATTCTCCACCTTTATTTCTTCCTTTTAATTTTAATTTATCTTTTCTCAAATTTGAGTCTCCATTCTCTTTTAGATCCTTGTTCTTATTTATATTATACTATACTCTTTTACTATACTTCTAGTTTACTCTTAAAATCAACAAATGCTCTATGACAATAGGAATTCTGTGTGTCACAAATGCCATTTGAATTTCTTTCATATTCTGCTAGAAAGACAAAAATCTTGTTAATGACATAATTTACTGTTGCTCGAGCAGATTAATCAGGATTTCCAGAACATTAAGAAAATTGCTATAAATGTATACTGTGTTATAATACTATTTTCCCCCATAGCTTTGTTTCATTAGTATGCAGGAAGTGGCGATGTTAATCTTTATGTGAGCCATGCACTCCTAGAAGACTGTTAAGACAGTTAAGAAATCCTCCTACCATTTTCTTTTCTGAAATCTCCTCACTATTTTGTTTCAATAAATGGCTAACCTAACCACAAAGGACATTCTTTCTCTCTCATATTCAAACAAAAACAAAAACAAAAACAAAAGCAAAAACAAAAAAACACTCTCCTTAACCCCCTATCTTTCTTCAGTGACTCAGATTTGAGTCATCTTTGTTCTTCAGTACTCCCATCAGACTTGATAATGATTTTCTTGTTTACCTGACTCTCCGTAACCATTCTTTATTAATGAACATTTTCTCTATCACAATAGCCTGAATAAAATTATCCCCTTAAATGTCCAACATCTTTTTTCTTGAACGAAGTTTGAAAGAATTGGAAGAAATATTTGTATTTATACTTGACAAAAGCTTTCATCACACCCATTTTTCTTTGCCCTTTAGGTAACCAGGTGGCTGGAGAGCATAGCACATAGTCACAAACTGGTCCTTTATGCAAACTTGGCACAAATAAGGCTACCTAAAGCACAGAAGACTGCACTGCAGTTCATCACCACCAAGTGGTATAAATTGAATATAACAGGATGATCTTCTATTCCAAGTATCTTATTCCAACCTTGCTGTTAAAAACTCACAAACCTATCAAAAACAATGACATGAAGCTTTTAGTTCAGTTCATGGAACGTACTGAATGCTCTATAAGTGTCAGTAATTTTTACTGTTGCTAGCCAAGTGCTCATAGTTTCTTTCAGTAAATTAAACATTCATTTCTCTGGCTTACAGGCATTCCGCATCTAAGATGTTCACTACTAAATGTGAGTACTCCTGGAATGGGTGACATTTTTATCCGTTACTAGAAAAGCTCCTGATTAGCACAAATTACATTAAAAGAAGGAGGTAAATCATTCTCTTTAGTAAGGGATTGTCAAGAGAGGAGAAAGCACCACAAACAAACAAATTATATATTGATAAGTTGGCCTTATATTGGTCACTAAAGGTCATTGCTTCATCCTAGAGTTTTATGTTATTGTTGACAAGATCACAAATTTATACTTTATAGTCTGATTGCCCAGAAAAATACCTTGCTCATTTCTGCTAATTTATTTAACCTGCCTTAGGAGCATCCCATCACCATATTACATATACATTCATCCAATCCGGAAAAAAATTCTACATAAATGTAGTTCAGTCTGGTAAACTCATTTCAATTTGATAGTTTAGTCTATTTTGTTTCAGGTCAAAACAAATATTGAAGATTTTTCCTTTTTTCTCCCTACTGCTTTCCTAGGTCGATTTTAGATAAAATGAAAACTAGGGATTATATGACGTTGTAGCTGAAGAAAGTAGAGAACGAAGGCTGGGCCTTTAATTCACTTTGTGCCTTTGGATGCTCCGTGGAAAATGCTGTGGTGTGGTTAGTCTGGGCTACTCTCTGGACTGGTGATTGCTGAGGTGAGATTGGCCTTCATTCAGCCATTAAAGTCTTCTAAGCACCACTCGTCCTTGGTCAGAAAGTCCTCACACTTGGTGGCTGCTTTGTCCTCATCCAGGCCTCTGCAGACTCACCAGCTTTCTCAGATTCTCTGAGCTCTTCAACCAAAGCACACAGGAACACCTGGATTCCTCACGCTTCACATAGGACTTGGAACCCAGAAGCATCTCGAAAGATTTTTCTAGGCATTTCCTTGTGGCAGTGCTGTGCAATACTGCCACATCGTAATAGATGCGACTGTGTTGGACTATGCCTAGTTTGTGGCCTTCCCAGGAAAATAGGCCACTCACCAGTGTCAATGATTTCTAGTCCTGCGCTCATTCAATGGTGTTTCTCCTATTCTGTTTTTCACACCTTTCATTTCCCACCTTTACAGACAGAAAGCAAGACACATGTGTGCCTCATCTTTCTACATTGTTCACATGTCTGTCTTTTTTGCCACCACACATTGGGGCCACAAGAGGTGAAATTTCTTTATTATTTGCCATTCCATTCAAGGCAGAAAGGACGAATGTTCACCTCCGTGCTTTCTACTGGAACAGCGGATTGTAAGGACTTCAAGAGATGCTGCTGGCCAGAACAAATGGGCATCCCCAGGATAACTGGCATGAGTAGAAAACCAGAGAGGCTGCCCCCAAATGCGCTGTATGAGACCCGTGGTATTTTACATTACTTTCTGGAGAAGGGAAGACACCAAAAATAATTGAAGTTTCCCAGCAGGACAACTAAATGAGGGTTCTTCATCAACCTGTACTGACTTTAACTAGGTTAAAGAAAATAAAGAAATAAGATATTCTTGCAAACCTCAATTTGTGGACCACTTGGATCTGCTACATAATGCTGTTCTTCTCTCAGAATAAGTTCAGAATTTCTGATGATTTGCTTAACATTCACAAGGGCTAATGTCATGAATTTAGAAATTGATAACTTTTTATCTATAACAGATTTCTTCCCTCTCAAAGCACAATTGAGTAAATGTAAACCTTGTATGCTTTGCATTAACTGTAATAGCTATTTATTCCTCTGAAGGAAATTGAACTTTTGTAATTTATTTTATTCAAAATATCTTTGAGTTTCCCCATCATCCTTTGCTATGACAAGTATATCATATTTACTGCATCTATATTTTTAATAGTTGTGGCTTTTAAGAATTTGATAATTTTAGAGACAAGACATACTCAACCCACACATTAATGCTTTATGCTGTGAAAATTTCTAAATCAATAAACATTTTAGAAGAAAAAAATCAATACTGCCCAAACTCCAGTGAGCAGGAAATGCCCTTGTGTTTCAGATAAGTGCTGAAGACCTGCGAGGAGACCCATAATTGGATGGATTCTGTTTTTTGGCTTTGTGACACGGTATGATTCACCATGCTATATTCCCAGCATCCCCCTTTGCAGGAACGTCTGCCTCCAGAAAGAGATCGTAATCTTCAAATGTATATGTTCACTGTGTGATGCCTGAGGGGCATCTGGGGTCATCTGCTTAAGGCTATGAGGAAACAACTACAAGTACAACATATTAAAGGTGATTTGTAGACTGATGATTTTTTAAAATTTACTATGCCCATTCTCTAGAAAAGTATGGCATTTTACCTAACCCCGAAAACAACAAAAAAAGGAACCTCTGAGGTACTAGAGTTCTTATTCCTCAGCAGTGGACAAGATGAAGGCCCATCATTGAATCTCTACTAAGTTTAATTCAATTCAATAAAAACATAAATAAGACATTTATTGCAAACCTAACTTAAAATGGTAGTATAACAATACTGTAACTTGGTAGGTAATGGGGTATAAATATATTCCCAGTAGGAGTAACCCTAAAAAATCATATTTCAGGCCAGAAATGGTGGCTCATACCTGTAATCTTTGCACTTTTGGAGGCTAACACAGGAGGGTCACGTTAGGCCAGGGGTTCAAGGCCAAACTGGGCAACATAGTGAGACCCTATCTCTACAGTAATAATAGTAACAATAACAATAAATTAGCCAGGAGTGGTGGTGCACACCAGTAGTCCTTGCTACTTGGGAGGCTGAGATGAGAAGATCACCTGAGCCCGGGAGTTCAAAGCTACAGTGAGCTCCGTGGTACTCCAGCCTGGGTTACAGAACAAGACCCAGTCTAAAAACAGTCATCTTTCATCAGACATTAATATATTAGTTTCATGTTTTATTTACTTTAGAATCAATTGGTTTTAAAGTTAGACATCCCTAACTTCCCAAGCCAATGTTGCCGCATATGTCCATTTCAGTTATAATTAGGATCAGCTGGGTTCCACATGTATTTCTCCTTATCACCTGCTACGGACTGAATTGTGGCCTCTCCCTCTGCAAATTCATATGTTGAAGCCCTAAGCTTCAATGTGACTGTATTTGGAGATAGGGCTTTTAGGAGGTAACTTAAGTTAAATGAAGTCATCGGGGCAAGGTCCTAATTCAATAGGATTGTTGGCCTTATAAGAAGAGGAAGAGAACGAGAAAGAGCTCTCTCTCTCTCTCTCTCTCTTTCTCCAAGCATACAGACCAACGAAAGGCTGTGGGAGTGTGCAATGAGAAGGTGGCCATCTGCCTGTTAGGAAGAGGGCCCTATCAGAACCCAACGATATTATTACAGGGATCTCGGACTTCCAGCCTAAAGAACTAAGAGAACATAAATAAATAATAAATACAAACATTCTCTGTGGTTTAAGCCACCCAGTCTATGGTATTTTATTATGGTAGCCCAAGCTGACTACCTCCATCCCCACTGCTTTTCAAGGTCATTCCTGAAAGTGGTGGTACTGCAGCTACCATTCATGTTAAGCTGGCACCATATGCCGTGTTGACTCATTAGTAAACCAGGCTTGGGCTCCTTCATAGTCTCTCAGCTTGCCATTTGAGATGCTTTTCCCTTCTCCATAGGACCATGTGAGTGAGCTGGAGGATGGACTCTTGTGCACCTTGGTGAGTGATACATACGTTGGACCATCTGCTCATGCAGCTTACTTGCTCTGATCCTCCTCAAGCTCAAATCTGATGTACATTTCCATCTTCTGATGGACTGCTGATGGGCCTGTTCACCTTTGTGGTTTGATGGGTCCAACAAAGGCCATCTCATTTAAGGGAAGTTCTAGACATAGACACACAGTCATTTTGTACAGAGTCAGTGGTCAAGCATTTCCTCTCCTATAAGGACCCGGCAACATGCCAGGAGCCATTTTTTGAAAAAAATGCAACATCATTCACTGTGAATGACATGGCTTTGCTTCAGCATCTCAGAAGTCTGCATTGCTAGTAACTTGGGCTTGTCATAAATTCCACACTGAATCTTTTCCCATACTTATTTCCAGTATTATAGGATCTTCCAGATATTATGGCCCAAGAGACGATCTGGGCCTTCTGTGCTTCCCTTTCCTACTCAAGACCCTACTCAACACTGGTAGCCTTCCATATCACACAGTATGGAGGCCAGAGCAGTATTCCTAGGGTTGAAACGTGTTGACTCCATAACTTGAAGAGGCCTAGCAGGTTCTGTGCTTCTTTCTCTGTAATAGAGGATGTAAGATGCAGCAATTTGTCTTTTACTTTGGAGGGAGTAACCTGACATGCCCTCGACCATGGATACTCTAACATTTTTAACCAAATGGAAGGTCTCTGAATCTCTCAACTTTCCTAGGGCTTAATCTCCACTTATTTAATACATGTGTCTTACCAAGTCCTCCCATGTTCTAAACTCTTCATGCTCATTCTGCCTTGATCACCATGATGTCCTAAGTGAAATGATGATGTCAGTGATTATCAAAAAAATGCCACATTTGTCAGAATGTCCAAAAGGTACAGATCTCTTCAAACTATATTATGAAAGATAACCAGAGAGTTTATATAACTCTCAAGCAAAACTGTAAAATGAATATTTTTGTCCGTTCCATGTGAATTCAAATTATTTCTTTTCCCATTTTCTGAGTACAGGCTTGACACCTATAAAAGGAGAGAGGGAAGAAAAGAGGAGTGCATCAGGAGAGCTTCAGACTGAATTGGAATTGAAAATCTAGGCTAAAATAATGAGGAGTCTTTAGAAAATGTATTCCTAGAGGAGTTCCATGTCAGTCAAAAATGACTGGCTCTGGTAGTCCTGCCATTGTCAGTCATTGCTGTAAGCAGCTTAAGGGAAGCATGACCATGGTGTGGCTGTAATGGAGGATTAAAAGTGCACTGAAAACTCAGCCAATTATGCTTTCTGCAGGGAATTCTCTTGAAGAGAGATTCAAACAGTGCAAAGCCATTGGTACTAAGAACGGAAGAAAATATTGTTTGTTATCATTGCTCTCCTTATAAAGATTGTTATTATTAGACTAATTTCACTCTCACTTCTTTAGTTCATCCCTCCAGGTGAAAAACAAACAAGTAAACTATTTCTAACAGATGCTTATCCTCACTTCCCTAAATAAATGCTGAAAAAAATGCATAAAGAATATGAATCAGAAGGGATATCAAATTATTATTCTGCCCAGCGTATTTGCAATCCAACCCTGTGAATATTTGTTTTCTATCACTTTCTCTCGAGTCTCTCACCATCACATCCTTGCATTTGTGATGATTTATGTTGGTTGGTGGGTATGTGGCATTTTAGGTAGGGGATGCAGGAGTTTGATCATTTTCTTTATTCAGTTATGAGAACATCGTTCATCTGTTAGGTATCAGGTTTGAGCTTACATCTGATTTCCAAAGGTGTAAAAATCTACCTTTTTAGCATGTAGGCTGACAAAATAACTATCTAACTGGAGATGTGCCATCCTAAAAAGATTCCTTGTTTTGGCAGAAAGATAAAAGTTTTGTGAATCAAAGAAAAAAAAAATGTCACCAACTGCCTGGTTATGCTTTGGAACCTTAATGTATATGTTTTCCTACGTCAAAAATATTTATAATAGTATTCAATCTTGTTCTTGGAATTTTAATGAGAAAATAGTATCTAGTAAAAACAAGACATTTTGTTCTGTTAATTTTTCATTTTGAATGTACTATATGCTAATAGCCTATTAGATACAGAATGCAAATTCTTCTTAAATTTGTGGCTGTTCACTTTGATAGAGCAGTCTGTATGGTTATTGTTTTGATCAAAGATTCTTTATCATTTTATGTTCAAACTACCTTTCACATCTATCTATTGGCTTTAAACTAATCTAAGCATCTGTCTACAGGGTTTTTCACTGTTTACTGTTTCTTCCACATATAGTTTTATCAATCTGTGAAAATCCTAGTTTTTCTTTAGCTGTTTTTTTTAAATTTTTTTTTTAAATTTTAAGTTCTAGGGTACATGTGCACAACATGCAGGTTTGTTACATATGTATACATGTGCCATGTTGGTGTGCGGCACCCATTAACTCATCATTTACATTAGCTATTTCTCCTAATGATATCCCTCCCTGCTCCCCCAACCCCATGACAGGCCCCGGTGTGTGATGTGCCCTTTCCTGTGTCCAAGTGTTCTCATTGTTCAATTCCCACCTATGAGTGAGAACATGCAGTGTTTGGTTTTCTGTTCTTGTGATAGTTTGCTGAGAATGATGGTTTCCAGCTTCATCCATGTCCCTACAAAGGACATGAACTCATCCTTTTTTATGGCTGCATAGTATTCCATGATGTATATGTGCCACATTTTCTTAATCCAGTCTATCATTGATGTACATTTGGGTTGGTTCCAAGTCTTTGCTATTGTGAATAGTGCCACAATAAACATATGTGTGCATGTGTCTTTATAGCAGCATGATTTATAATCCTTTGGGTATATACCCAGTAATGGGATGGCTGGGTCAAATGGTACTTCTAGTTCTACATCCTTGAGGAATCGCCACACTGTCTTCTACAATGGTTGAACTAGTTTACAATCCCACCAACAGTGTAAAAGTGTTCTTATTTCTCCACATCCTCTCCAGCACCTGTTGTTTCCTGCCTTTTTAATGATCACCATTCTAACTGGTGTGAGATGGTATCTCATTGTGGTTTTGATTTGCAGTTCTCTGATGGCGAGTGATGATGAGCATTTTTTCCTGTGTCTGTTGGCTGCGTAGATGTCTTCTTTCAAGAAGTGTCTGTTCATATCCTTCACCCACTTTTTGATTTTTTTTTCTTGTAAATTTGTTTGAGTTATTTGTAGATTCTGGATCTTAGCCCTTTGTCAGATGAGTAGATTGCAAAAATTTTCTCCCATTCTCTAGGTTGCCTGTTCACTCTGATGGTAATTTCTTTTGCTGTGTGGAAGCTCTTTAGTTTAATTAGATCCCATTTGTCAATTTTGGCTTTTGTTGCCATTGCTTTTGGTGTTTTAGACATGAAGTCCTTGCCCATGCCTATGTCCTGAGTGGTATTGCCTAGGTTTTCTTCTAGGGTTTTTATGGTTTTAGATCTAACATTTAAGTCTCTAATCCATCTTGAATTAATTTTCGTATAAGGTGTAAGGAAGGGATCCAGTTTCAGCTTTCTACATATGGTAGCCAGTTTTCCCAGCACCATTCATTAAATAGGGAATCCTTTCCCCATTTCTTGATTTTGTCAGGTTTGTCAAAGATCAGATGGCTGTAGATGTGTGGTATTATTATCTGAGGGCTCTGTTCTATTCCATTGGTCTATATCTCTGTTTTGGTACCAGTACCATGCTGTTTTGGTTACTGTAGCCTTATAGTATAGTTTGATGTCAGGTAGCATGATGCCTCCAGCTTTGTTCTTTTGGCTTAGGATTGTGTTGGCAATGCAGGCTCCTTTTTGGTTCCAAATGAACTTTAAAGTAGTTTTTGCCAATTCTGTGAAGAAAGTCACTGGTAGCTTAATGGGGATCTCATTGAATCTATAAATTACCTTGGGCAATATGGCCATTTTCACAATATTGATTCTTCCTATCCATGAGCATGGAATGTTCTTCCATTTGTTTGTGTCCTCTTTTATTTCATTGAGCAGTGGTTTGTAGTTCTCCTTGAAGAGGTCCTTCGCATCCCTTGTAAGTTGGATTCTTAGTTATTATTCTCTTTGAAGCAATTGTGAATGGAAGTTCACTCATTATTTGGCTGTCTGTTTGTCTGTTGTTGGTGTATAAGAATGTTTGTGATTTTTGCACATTGATTTTGTATCCTGAGACTTTGCTGAAGTTGCTTATCAGCTTAAGGAGATTTTGGGCTAAGATGATGGGGTTTTCTAAATATACAATCATGTCATCTGCAAACAGGGACAATTTGACTTCCTCTTTTCCTAATTGAATACCCTTTATTCTTTCTCCTGCCTGATTGCCCTGGTCAGAACTTCCAACACTATGTTGAATAGGAGTGGTGTGAGAGGGCATTCCTGTCTTGTGCTAGTTTTCTAAGGGAATGCTTCCAGTTTTTGTCCATTTAGTATGATATTGACTGTGGGTTTGTCATAAATGGCTCTTATTATTTTGAGATACATCCCATCAATACCAAATTTATTGAGAGTTTCTAGCGTGAAGCGCTGTTGAATTTTTTCAAAGGCCTTTTCTGCATCTTTTGAGATAATCATGTGGTTTTTGTCTTTGGTTCTGTTTATATGCTGGATTACGTTTATTGATTTGCATATGTTGAACCAGCCTTGCATCCCATGATCAAGCCCACTTGATCATGTTGGGTAAGCTTTTTGATATGCTGCTGGATTCTGTTTGCCAGTATTTTATTGAGGATGTTTGCATCAATGTTCATCAGGGATATTGGTCTAAAATTTTCTTTTTTTGTTGTGTCTCTGCCAGGCTTTGGTATCAGGATGATGCTGGCCTCATAAAATGAGTTAGGGAGGATTCCCTCTTTTTCTATTGATTGGAATAGTTTCAGAAGGAATGGTACCAGCTCCTCCTTGTGCCTCTGGTAGAATTCAGCTGTGAATCCATCTGATCCTAGACGTTTTTTGGTTGGTAGGCTATTAATTATTGCCTCAATTTCAGAGCCTGCTATTGGTCTATTCAGGGATTCAACTTCTTCCTGGTTTAGTCTTGGGAGAGTGTATGTGTCCAGGAAATTATCCATTTCTTCCAGGTTTTCTAGTTTATTTGTGTAGAGGTGTTTATAGTATTCTCTGATGGTAGTTTGTATTTCTGTGGGATTTGTGGTGATATCCCCTTTATCATTTTTTATTGCATCTATTTAGTTCTCTCTTTTTTCTTTATTAGTCTTGCTAGCGGTCTATCAATTTTGTTGATCTTTTCAAAAAACCAGCTCCTGGATTCATTGATTTTTTAAAGCATTTTTTATGTCTCTATTTCCTTCAGTTCTGCTCTGATCTTAGTTATTTCTTGCCTTCTGCTAGCTTTTGAATGTGTTTGCTCTTGCTTCTCTAGCTCTTTTAATTGTGATGTTAGGGTGTCAGTTTTAGATCTTTCTTGCTTTCTTTTGTGGGCATTTAGTGCTATTAATTTCCCTCTACACACTACTTTAAATGTGTCCCAGAGATTCTGGTATGTTGTATCTTTGTTCTCATTGGTTTCAAAGAACATCTTTATTTCTGCCTTCATTTCATTATGTACCCAGTAGTCATTCAGGAGCAGGTTGTTCAGTTTCCATGTAATCGAGCAATTTTGAGTGAGTTTCTTAATCCTGAGTTCTAGTTTGATTGCACTGTGGTCTGAGAGACAGTTTGTTATAATTTTTGTTCTTGTACATTTACTGAGGAGTGCTTTACTTCCAACTATGTGGTCAATTTTGGAATAAGTGTGATGTGGCACTGAGAAGAATGTATATTCTGTGGTTTTGGCTGGAGAGTTCTGTAGATGTCTATTAGGTCTGCTTGGTGCAGAGCTGAGTTCAATTCCTGGAAATCCTTGTTAACTTTCTGTCTTGTTGATCTTTCTAATGTTGACAGTGAAGTGTCAAAGTCTCCCATTATTATTGTGTGGGAGTCTAAGTCTCTTTGTAAGTCTCTAAGGACTTGCTTTATGAATCTGGGTGCTCCTGTATTGGGTGCATATATATTTAGGATAGCTAGCTCTTCTTGTTGAATTGATCCCTTTACCATTATGTAATGTCCTTCTTTGTCTCTTTTTATCTTTGTTGGTTTAAAGTCTGTTTTATCAGAGACTAGGGTTGCAACCCCTGCTTTTTTTTGTTTTCCATTTCATTGGTAGATCTTTCTCCATCCCTTTAGTTTGAGCCTATGTGTGTCTCTGCACGTGAGATGGGTCTCCTGAATGCAGCACAATGATGGGTCTTGACTCTTTATCCAATTTGCCAGTCTGTGTCTTTTCATTGGAGCATTTAGCCTATTTACATTTAAGGTTAATATTGTTATGTGTGAATTTGATCCTGTCATTATGTTAGCTGGTTATTTCACTCATTAGTTGATGCAGTTTCTTCCTAGCATTGATGGTCTTTACAATTTGGCATGTTTTTGCAGTGGCTGGTACTGGTTTTTCCTTTCCATGTTTAGTGCTTCCCTCCAGAGCTCTTGTAGGGCAGGCCTGGTGGTGACAAAAATCTCTCAGCATTTGCTTCTCTGTAAAGGATTTTATTTCTCCTTCACTTTTGAAGCTTAGTTTGGCTGGATATGAAATTCTAGGTTGAAATTTCTTTTCTTTAAGAATGTTGAGTATTGGTCCCCATTCTCTTCTGGCTTGTAGAGTTTCTGCCAAAAAATCTGCTGTTAGTCTGATGGGCTTCCCTTTGTGGGTAACCCAACCTTTCTCTTTGGCTGCCTTTGACATTTTTTCCTTCATTTCAACTTTGGTGAATCTGACAATTATGTGTCTTGGAGTTGCTCTTCTCAAGGAGTATCTTTGTGGCGTTCTCTGTATTTCCTGAATTTCAATGTTGGCCTGCCTTGCTAGGTTGGGGAAGTTCTCCCAGATAATATCCTGCAGAATGTTTTCCAACTTGGTTCCATTCTCCCCGTCACTTTCAGGGAAACCAATCAGATGTAGATTCGGTCTTTTCACATAGTCCCATGTTTCTTGGAGACTTTGTTCATTTCTTCTTACTCTTTTTCTCTAAACTTCTCTTCTTGCTTCATTTCATTCATTTGATCTTTGATCACTGATACCCTTTCTTTCAGTTGATCAAATTGGTTACTGAAGCTTTTGCATTCGTCATGTAGTTCTCGTGCCATTGTTTTCAGTTCCATCAGGTCATCTAAGGACTTCTCTGCATTGGTTATTAGTTAGCCATTCATCTAATCTTTTTTTCAAGGTTTTTAGCTTCTTTGTGATGGGTGCGAACTTCCTCCTTTAGCTCAGAGAAGTTTGATGGTCTGAAGCCTTCTCTCAACTTGTCAAAGTCATTCTCCGTCCAGTTTTGTTACATTGCTGGTGAGGAGCTGCATTCCTTTGGAGGGCTAGAGGCACTCTGATTTTTAGAATTTTCAGCTTTTCTGTTCCGTTTTCTCTCCATCTTTGTGGTTTTAGCTACCTTTGATCTTTGATGATGGTGACGTACGGATGGGGTTTTGGTGTGGATGTCCTTTCTGTTTGTTAGTTTTCCTTCTAACAGGACCCTCAGCTGCAGGTCTGTTGGGGTTTGCTGGAGGTCCACTCCAGACCCTGTTTGCCTGGGTATCAGCAGCAGAGGCTGCAGAACAGCGAATATTGCTGAACAGCAAATGGTGCTGCCTGATCATTCCTCTGGAAGCTTCATCTCAGAGGGGTACCTGACTGTGTGAAGTGTCAGTCTGCCCCTACTGGGGTGTGCCTCCCAGTTAGGCTACTCGGGGGTCAGGGACCACTTGAGGAGGCAGTCTGTCCATTCTCAGATCTCAGAACTCTGCTGGGAGAACCACTACTCTCTTCAAAACTGTCAGACAGGGACATTTAAATCTGCAGAGCTTTCTGCTGCCTTTTGTTAGGCTATGCCTGCCCCTAGAGGTGGAGTCTACAGAGGCAGGCAGGCCTCCTTGAGCTGTGGTGGGCTCCACCCAGTTCGAGCTTCCTGGCAGCTTTGTTTACCTACTCAAGCCTCAGCAATGGCGGGTGCCCCTTCCCCAGCCTCGCTGCCACCTTGCAGTTAGATCTCAGACTTGCTGTGTTAGCAATGAGTGAGGCTCCATGGTCATGGGACCCTCCGAGCCAGACGCAGGATATAATCACCTGGTGTGCCATTTGCTAAGACCCTTGGAAAAGCACAGTATTAGGGTGGGAGTGACCCGATTTTTCAGGTGTTGTCTGTCACAGTTTCCCTTGGCTAGGAAAAGGGATTCCCTTACCCCTGCGCTTCCTGGGTGAGGTAATGCCTTGCCCTCCTTCGGTTCTCACTTGGTGGGCTGCACCCACTATTCTGCACCCACTGTCCAACACTCCTCAGTGAGATGAACATGGTACCTCAGTTGGAAATGCAGAAATCACCCGTCTTCTGCATCACTCATAATATTGTAAAATATTGTAATATTATATTGTAAAAATGATCAAATTTTTTATCGTAAATTCATAATATTCATAATATTGTAAAAATGATCAAACAGATACTTTGTTTAACATAGATAGTAAAGTATATCAAGCTTTCTTCATTGTTATACAAATCAAATTAGCCATATTAACATGTATTGTTGTGACAATAAATCACAGTATGCATACATGTTAGTATTGTTTGTTTGGCAGTGAATGACACTCTGTTAAGAAACTACTTAGACTCCTGAAGAAATCTAAAAGTACTGTTGAATTTCAATTCAAGTAACATGGCTGGAAGCTAATTCCCATATTATGTGTTGGAGAGAAAGATTTGTCCTATTTAAAATTGAGAGCAAATACATCTCCAGAGGAAATTGTCTATAGATAAAATCTCTACTTCTCTTCCTATTTACTCTTCATCTCAATTCATCCAAGTTTTTTCTCTACCATTCAAGTTTATTGCCTTGTGAAAACAAATGTTTTCCAAATCCAGTGGGCATTTATCAGTTTTTATTTCACTCAGTAGACTTAGATTGCCAGAGTTGAACACTCCTCTTTTCTGACTCACTTTTCTATTTTGGCTTCCATGTTGTTACATGTAATTGTTATTTTTTTTCTTTTTTTACCTCCCTAGCCATTGTAACTTGATCTTCATTTCTGGTTCATCAGGACATATTACAATTTTCAATGGGGCCTAATTTTGTCTTTCCTACTTTGTCATATTGGACAGCTATTGCTGCATAATAAACAACTATAAAATCTCAGTGGCATGCAATAAGAAGCATTGTTTCTTACATGTCTGTGGGTTGACTGAAGTGGCTCTGCTGATCTTGGCTGGGCTTGCTCATACATCCATAGAATGGGGGTAGATTGAACTAGGCAGACATTGCTGGGTAGTTTTGCTTGAAGCTGAAAAAAGTTGGCTGATCTGCCAGTCAACCAGGTGGCTCTGTTTCATCTGTCTCTTATCCTTCTTGCACTAGTGGGCTGGGCACAGCATGTCCTTATCATGGAAATGGCAGACATGCCATGGAACCAGCCAAACAAAATTTGCAGTTTGCAAAGATAATTGAGAATTAGCACACTGCCTTTTGCATTCATAATCCATTGATCAAAGAAAGTCACATTGAGTCTAAAGTCAAAAGGCATGGAGATACACTCCTCTTTTAGAGTAAGAAAATGCATTATCACATGGCAAAGGATGTGGATATTAGAGTGAAGAATTGGAGCTAAGAGCTCAATCCACCACATTGACCTAACTCACCATATTGCTCATCTTTAGTTCTTCAAATAGGTTATTTTTTCCCATATCAGGATTATTGTACATAATATACCCTTTTTTGCAGTACTCTTCCATAGTTGCCTAACTGGCTCTTATGGAGCATTCGTTTCCTCACAAATATATTTTCCAACCATTATAAAAAAAAAATCAGCTGCAGCTCTCATACAACACATCACAGCATCCTATTGTTTCCTTACAGCAGTCAATGTATAGTATTCTATATATTATTTTATTTGTTTGTTAAATGTTCTGCCATTCAGAATTCAAACTTCAAAAAAGTAGAGTATGTATGCTATGTTCACCATGGAGTTCTCAACACCTAGCAAAAGGTCTTGCATATTGTGTTCAATCAATAAATATTTGTTGAATAAATAAAATGGTAAAAAGGTTAGGCTATGTGTTTTTCTTCTAAAAATTATAAACAAGAGGTAGAGTCAACAGCATTATATTTAGCTCTTTGTGTTCCACAAATTTATTTGTTGTGGATGAAAGGGGGACACCAGGACAATAGCTTTAAAATAGTGAAGTATTGTTACTCATCTTTTAAAAAAATTCAGTTTCATTTTCAATTCAGAAAGCCTGTTACTCTTAGAAAAATGTTGCTTTCTAACCTACAGTGGTATAGCATCATAAAAACAAAGAGATCAGATAGGACATTATTGCAGTGGTACAGATGAGATAGTGACTTCGAGTAGACTGGAAAACCAGAAACAGGAGAAGGTTTTGGAGGAATATAATGAGTTCCACCTTGGGCATAGAAAGTTTAAAAGATGAATGAACATTTGAATGGAGATACTAGCAGGCTAGAGAAAGAAATTTGTTAAATGGAGTAACTGTGGCCAAGGGAGTGGGTAACATTATCTCTAGGAAGTAAGCAAAGAGTGAGAATCAAAGAGGTCCTAGAACTTTGCCCCAAAGGCTCTGACAATTAAAGCTTGGCTAAATAAGTTGAAATCAGACATAAAAATGAGAAGGGGGCGATTACAGAGGGGGCAAGAATACTATGCCATCACACACCACAGTGGAAGACAATGTTTTCTGAAAGAGAAAATAGTTAACTATTTTGACCCCTGTTGCGAGGGTAAGATGTGGAAGCAGCAGTATCCATTGAATATGTACGTATAGAAGACCTACTTTACATGATCAAGAGCAGTTTAGAGATGTTCTTTTGGTGGAAGCTAGAATGGAGCAGACTAGAGATTAAATATAGGCAAGAAATAAAGTCAGGAGATGTAGATGACTCTGAGAAGTTTTTGCAAGAAGTGGGAGATGTATAAATATAAAATTATTATGACATATGAGTCTTCTATTTCTCCTGGAATATCAATTCTTTTTCCTTCATTCCATGAGGTAGTCAAATATCTAGATATAAAAAAGCTAACCATAGGTTTGAATCTTAACCCCACAAATTACTAATTATTTTAATTATTTAACTTTTAAAGCCTTGGTTCCTCATATCTAAAAATAGGGATAATAATATCTAATTTACTGGGGTCCTTAAGTGTCAAAGAAATGGTTAATGAGAATGTGATTGGCATGGAGAAGATGTTTAGTAAATATTTGATCTTGAAAGGGTAAATTTTAGAACTAAGAAACAAAGCACACTTCACACTGAAGTCCTTTTAAGATATTTAAAAAAAAACTAATTCCTTTTCTTGTTTTTAACTTTGGTGCTTTGCTTTTACAGCTCATTTTGCTCTTCTGCCATATTATCTTCATTTTCTTCTCTTTTTTCCTTGCTTCGTTACTATTCATGCTATCAAGATTTGGAAATACTTTATGCTCTTTTTTTCTGCCTTTGACTTTGGAATTGCCTGAACCTTTCTGTCTCATCCACCCAGCACTTGATTCTTGACAAATAATATTGTTACTCTGAATATCCTTACTCTGAGCTGCAATTATGTATGTGGATGACTTGTCGAACTATGGTTCCTTCTCTGACACCCCAAACTCAATGGGCATGTATTTATTTTTGACATTGGTACCTTACTTTTTGGGGGATATTAATATTAATATTAAAAATGAAACAAAAAGGTTTAGTAGCTTAACTCTTACAGAGCAGATCATTATTCTTCATGAAGCACTTTCACGTATAACACCATTTTTTCCTTATAATCAGCCTATGAGGTATATATTCATATTATCCTCATTTTATAGATGAGAAAACTAAAGCACAGAAAGGTTGAGAAACTTGCCCAAATACACAATTACTAAATGATGGAACCACTATGTCTGCAGTCTATAGACCTTTGGTCTAATTCTAAAATCTAAAAGTTCTAAGACCCAAACATTTTTGTAACCTCTTTTCTGGCAATAGAAACTTGCCCTTAAAGTGATTTAGTCCAGGAACTTAAGATGGTGGTTATATCAAAGGAACAATTTGTTTGGACATGGAGACCCACACATGTTTGCAGGAAGCAGGGAAGGTGTTCACAGGAAAAAAATATGTTATTTCCACAAACATATTTTAGCGTATTTTTATATTGCACACTGTGCTAGCCTCTGAGTTTACTGCAATGAACTCAACACAGATTCTGGCCTCATGGAATCTGTATTCTGTAGAGGAAGGATCCTTGGCAGAACAAGATCTCAGAAGATGCAGGAGATGGTAGGTAAACAGTGTGGAGCAAAGAGGGAGCCAAGTGGATTGGAATGTTCATGATCTGATTCCTATGTAGGAGAATTTTGGTGGATCACATAGAGGGATTAGCCTCGCTAGGAAGGAAGAAGTAAATGGGAAAAATGTTGAAGGCTTTTCAAATTCCTAAGCTATTATGGACATATAATAGTTTATAAGTCTAAGAGGTATGTGTGAAGACATACAATGTGTAATGATCTAATCAGTGTCATTGGGGTATCCATCACCTTAAGCACTTATCATTTCTTTGTGTTAAGAACATTCTAACTTCACTCCTCTAGTTATTTTGAAATACATAATAAATTATTGTTTGCTAAATTCTCCCCTATTATGCTACTGAACACTAGATTGTATTCCTTCTATCTAATTGTGCCTTTGAGTTTTGAGGTGTAGTGACATGAAGACAAGGTAGGTTACACCAGGAGACCTTAACTTTTCATTGAAGTAGGAATAAGGTATGAACGTGTGTTTCATGCCTTTAATTTCTCTGCAGTTATGTCTCCATGTTCCTACATGGTGTCCACTCTAGCTAGTGTCTCCCAAATGCAACAAGCACCTTTCTATCTCCTAACCTTTCTCATTTCTCTGAAGTGCCTTCCCACTCCTCTAAATATATTAAGGTCTCCTTCCTTTACCTACAAGCCATCTTGAGCCAGTATAGACTTCTCATAGAAGAACTTCTATGAATTCTTGTTGCCATCTGTAGCAGTGTACGTATAACATACTCATTAAAAACAAATTCTAGGGCCAGATACCTGGGTTTATATCAGTTCTACATCTTAATATGGGATTTTTGGAAAATTCACTTAAGCTTTCTAAACTTCAATTCTAAATTGCAGATGATAGTAATATCTACCTGATAGGTACATTTGTCACATGGTAAATATTCTTTAAATGTTAGCATTTATTGTTTATTACCTACTCCAAGCATGCACTCAGCATATGTTACCCATATAGTTATTTTTCATATATGTATATATATGTATACATGTGTACATATGTATACATGTGTACATATGTATACATACATGCACACACATGGGTTCTCTTCTCACTTGAAAGCAAGGGTTGAATCTTAACTGCTCAACTCCATCTATACAAAGATAGCTGGCTGGTCACTTAAAAAAATGCAAAAATGATAACATAACAGTTTTCCATCGTGTACTTTCTGTTTTGAGTCCCAGGTCAAGCCATCCTTCTTAATGTATCTTACACAGTATCTCAAGAACTGTGTTCCACATTATTGCTTTGATGGATTCATTAGTAGCCTCAGAGAAAAAAGTAACGTTGTGATAAGAAAAAAATTGAGCTTAGTGTTCGAATACCTCTGTTTTGGAGTTTGTCAAACTCAGTACTATGGAAATTTAGAGCTAAAAAACTATTTGTTTGGGGGTTTGTCCTGTGTGTTGCAGGATACTGAGTAGTATCCCAGGCCTCTACAAACCAGATACTGTCCTTTTCCCAGTTGTAAAAACCAAAAATGCCTCTTCTGGACATTAGCAAATGCCCCTCTGGAGGGCAGAATTGCCCCTAGTTGACAACTGCTGATGTAACTACAGTTCTATTTATACTTGAGCTTTGTCATTTTTTAGCTACATGCAATTTTAGGTAGGTCACCTTACTACTGTAAGACTTGGATACCTCATTTGTAAAATGTATATAATATTAGCTACCACATAGAAGTGTTACAAAGACTAAATGAGATATTGTATTGCAGTGTCTGGTACAGAGTATATCAATAATACAATGTGTTAATCTAAATTTCAGAAGTCTCCATTGATTATCCACTCATAACAAGAGAAAATGTTAAAAATGCATCCGAAGGATGAAAAAAGATCATGCCCATTTCTAACTCTCAACTTCGCTCCCATCCTGACATCAGTTTCCACTTGATTTGACCCATGTTTGCTGCAGAGCTAAAATTGGCACTGTTTTAAGTAACCTTCATGCACCACCTGTCTCTTCTGGCAACCCAAACTTAAAGAGCAGCAAGTCAGAAGTGGAGGGGAAAACAAGACACAACAACCAAAACACACTGACAACCAGCAGTAGGATGGCTTTTGTAGTGAAAAAGAAGTGAATTCTTTGTCGCTAAAGTATACAATACGCTGGGTGACTTCACAGCATTCAAGTATTGAGACCAAACTTAAAAGGACATTATTCTTGATATTTGCAAAATAGTATGCCTTAATTGGGTAAATTAATCATTATTATTAAAGTAGAATATTAAATATCCCCATTATAGCTCAGGAGATTCAAGAAATAGCTGTCCACATAGAGTGAAATTATTCTTAAGGCGTTGTTTGATTCAGAACAGAAATTCTATCTTTTTATGGTATTGAAACTATAAATAAAATATTGTAATACTAAAATAATAGTGAATGCTTTAAAATGTGAAACCACATTTATATGTCAAAGGGTACAGATGGGGTCCTTTCCTAGAGGATATTATATCTCTTAGGCTTAATGAAAATTTGATTCACTGACATGCTGCAGCATTGAGCTGTTGTGTTTAACTTGGATTTTTTTTCTTGGCCTTGACTTTGCAAAAAAAAAAAAAAAATCTCCAAATTGTTGTAAATATATTTTTGAACATTTTTCTATCTTAAGAAGCAAAACAACCTGAGACTTTCCTTGCTAACACAGAATCCTAAAATGCTTCAGGGATCTACATTCTCATGGAGAATGAATAATGAGGTAGAAATCACTGAAATGAATATTTACTGGCCCAAAGGCAATATGTAGAAAATTGTTTTTAATATTAGACCTCTGGGACTCACTTTTTTCTTATATTTGTCTCTGTTTGATAGAAGCCAAGCACAAAAGTAGCTAGATGACTTAGATTTTATTACAGTAAATTGATTGTATCAGAAAACGTAATTTTGGATCACTAAGGGTCTTAATGAGCTCATGAATCTCTGAGCTTACATTAAAATATTTGTTTACTTACAATAGTTAGCCATAAATTACCAGAAATTCTTTTAAAAATGTATAATATACTGTTTTTAACTCTCCTTCTCTCCCTCCCTCCCTTGATTCCATTCCCTTCCTTCCCTCCCTCCCTCCCTCCCTCCTTTCCTTCCTTCCTTCCTTCCTTCCTTCCTTCCTTCCTTCCTTCCTTCCTTCCTTCCTTCCTTCCTTCCTTCCTTTATTCCTTCCTTTCCAGTGTCAAAAGCATTATTTGATTATATGAGCTGTTCCAGAGGGCAAATTTGATCAACATGGATAAACAGTGTGTTACTACATGCCTAGCTACCTCTAGGAAGCGATTTATCTCATGGATAAAAAATAGTGACTTTGAAACTAAATGTGTTATAGCCACATTGTTATAGACAATGTTACACTTACTAGATATCTAGCCATCATTATCATTTGCCTTAGAATTTCAGTCATAAACTGCCATACAAATAATTTGAATTTATTTTCTTTTGCATCGCTTCCCCTACACCTGTCATTTTTGAGTACAGAAGAATAGAGGAGAAAAATTTTTATTTTCCTTTTGCTCATAGATGGTCACCATGATTTTACCTTACATATATGCATATATATACACCAACACACACAAATAAGCATACATAATCTGTAACCTCACCCACATGCTGATTTGTTAGATAAGGATTTGTGAAACCAGGTTTTTAACTTCTTTTACTATTTTTTAAAATGAGTTTTTATTGCTCTGATGGAAAACTTTGCTTAATTGAAAAGGCACAGTTTTTGCCCATGTGTGACTAGAAAAGAGCTTTCTTCCTATGTGAGCTAATTATTTGTGATAAATTTTCTCTTTTTATTTCAACTATTCATTACTTTTAGTTACTTTTTACTGACTAATAACCTTATTGCTTTACTGATATTGCTCTTAAACTTGAATTTCATTAACATTTTGTGTGAGAAACAAAAGATAAATTATTTTGCTTGGTTTTTCTATTCTATCCCCATTTTATGAAATTAAGAAAACTTGTTCAGAATGTGTATCACAGACTTAATAATACAGTAAAAAGAATGGAATGCACTTATCCTCTCTTATGATTGCTCCATAGTTAAAATACATTCAGTTTGTCCTCATATTAAATTACAACTATTGTAAATATTGCAAGACCTACGTACACTTTAATTATATAACATACACAAGCACACACACAAAGATATGGTGAAAATTCTAGCTTAAGAAATTGTACATTCTACACATCCTGTATACAGCTTTATATATTTACATTTGTAATTTGTAGTTTTTACTGTATTTCATATTACTTTTCACATGATTTTAATCTCAAAACATTTTCTTCCTGCTTGATGAAGGAAAGTAAACACAGTTCAGTTAAATAACATCTGAAGTCACATAATTAGGCAGCGTTCAACCTGAAACTAGAATCTGAGGCTTCTGATTTTGAATCTAACAACCTTCCCACTCCATCTATTGCTGAGTGGGGTGTCATAATTCTCCTGAGGGCAAAACTCATGAAATTGGCTTGTTTAAACCCAGTTAGGTACATTGGAAATATTCGATAGTGTAAGACTGACATAGAACACTATTAACTTAAATTTCATTTTGTACATATTTTTCTAAGCAGCACAGGCAAGCTAATTTCCTCTTACTACTGAATACTATTTTGGGGGATTTAAAATCTGTTATGCCTCTTTATTCACTTCACCCCCCTTCTCACCACATCTTTCCCTTCACTATTTCTTGACTTTTTCTAGGAAGATGTCCCAATTTAGGGTGTGTGTGTGTGTGTATGTGTGTGTGTGTGTGTCACTCGCAGCTGTCTGTATGCACATGTTCCTTTTTTGTTTATCATTATGTACTCCATCCCAGATTATCTCTTTGAGTGGAGTGCTTCACAAATTGTTGTTAATGTTCGCATTAAAGCTCTTTACAAATAAAATGCCACATACAAGAATGACTGCCACAAAACAGGTAGATGGGGCGGCTAATTATACATCTTTGCATTTATGATCTCCCTCAAGGAAAAGTAAAAGATGTGTGAGTTTAGAAAACACTCACAAGGTGAATACAAAATGCTTACTGTTCTGAGACAGATGTCAGTGAATGAACTCAACTCAGGAATAGCTATAAAATATTCAAATTGCTGTTGTACTGGGAAAGCAGATCTAATGTGTCCATGCACAACAGCTTGCAAAAAGGTGCTTCTTATACAAATCGGCTATTGTTTCTTTATAGTAGATATAAACTTGAGTAATTTGAAATGGGATCCAGAAATACAGACTTGCTCTTGACAATTGAAAGGGTAAACAAAGCTGAAAATTGAAAGTAAAAATATTTTTCTTCTATTTCACTTAGTGAGACCAAATAGAATTTTCATAAGTCACTGAACAAATGCTGAAGTCTATGGAAAACATCACTTAGCCTCTCGAACTTGTCATATAATATTCAAAAACAAAGCTGCACTAATTGTGTTCTTGAGCTGCTCCTGAACCACTGTGGTGACTCTTCCTAGCTTTATTTCAGTTATACAAGCCACACATCATTGGGATTCAGAGAAGAGTGGTGGACATCCAAATTTCTTTGAATCGTATTATTTCAGGTTAGTGTTTTTAGCTGTGATATTAACATGCTGGGGATTTTAGTTTTAACAAGCTACTACAAATTACATTTAGTTTTGCTAACATGGCTAATATTTTATTAAAAGTGATGGCCTGTTAAATGGCTGGAGAACTTGTTGGCTATATGAAAGAAATATATTACATTTATTTCTTGGTTCTTAAGGTAGTCAATATGATGGATTTACACTGGTGAGCTGCTAAATCTTGCCTAATCTCTCTGTAAAACACAAATAGTCACCCTATAAACAATGCTATTGACACACCCAACTGGGAATATCTGGTGTTCACAAAAGGTTTCCAAGATAGTTCTCCAGCAGTTTGTGGGGTTTTTTTGCTGTTATCTGGTTTACTTTGTAGTGACTTGAATTGAAGGAGGAAAATGAAAAACTGGCCACCAAACATGTCATAATTTAGTCTTTGGAAATAAAACCAATATGACATCTAATTTCAGGGAATATAAAGCAGTACTTCTATTTATAGCCTGAGAAGTATGAGCAAGGTAATACTCTTTTAGCTGTAGCCTTGGGATGGACTGTAGAAAGCAAAGGAGAAATAAGGAAATTATTCCATTTTACAATAAAACATTTCATTTGTTATTTTCAAGTTGCTTGCTTCCTATTAGAGTAACCATAGTATCAAGGTTTGCTGTAATCGTGGGAGTCTAGTGGATCAGCCTGATTCCCCCAAGTGATGCCCAAAGCGATGAGTAATCTAAACTCTGATGAGTCAATTTAACAAAAATTTAGGGAACACTTAATTTGTGACAAGCTCTCGGTAGGAGCTCACAGCTAGAGCTTCTGTTGGCTTAATGACACCATAAGAAGGGAAACTCCTGCCACACAGGAAGGACTTGTTTTCAATGTAGTAGGTAGACTTTTGTGTATTGACATGACCTTCATTCAGCCTGAATTACACAAAGTAATGAGCTAGAGGTTCTTTTGATCTGCCAAGATCTTCATTCTACATAAACCACACTGATTACAAAACTTGGGAGACATCCTTATAAGAAACTAGGGAATTCCTACTTCTCACTGGGAGCTACATCTTCTTGGTCATTTGCATCATTGTCTCATATATCATTTACACTATTTGTTTGTAGTCTGACGGTAAACCAAAGTTTGTAGTCTTTGGTAAACCAAAGCTATTTATGTCAAATATGATTCCTCATTTTAATGGATATTCTGAATGGAATAGATTTTGTATGAGACTGGCTTACATCTTGCTAGGTGATCCTGAAGATGCAAGAACATGTATATGGTAAGTAGTATATTCACAACTGTGTAACTATACCACAGGCATAGGTGATAAAGAACTTAATATATGATATTTGCTGTTCAGTTTAAATTTAAAGATTTTATTGGCCGGGCGCGGTGGCTCAAGCCTGTAATCCCAGCACTTTGGGAGGTCGAGACGGGCGGATCATGAGGTCAGGAGATTGAGACCATCCTGGCTAACCCGGTGAAACCCCGTCTCTACTAAAAACATACAAAAAACTAGCCGGGTGAGGTGGCGGGTGCCTGTAGTCCCAGCTACTCGGGAGGCTGAGGCAGGAGAATGGCCTAAACTTGGGAGGCCGAGCTTACAGTGAGCTGAGATCCGGCCACTGCACTCCAGCCTGGGCGACAGAGCGAAACTCCGTCTCAAAAAAAAAAAAAAAAAAAAAAAAAGATTTTATTTTGGTCAATTACATGAACGAATCAAACTTCTTTTTCCATTAAATTAACTGACCTCAATTGGCCATAATTAATTACACGTGAATGTCAAATATAGGAGTCCTATGTATACACAGGCTGAGCAACCATAATCTGAAAATTTAATTCTAAAATGCTCCAAAATCTGAAATTTGCTCTCACAAGTGGAAAATTTCACATCTGACCTCAGGTCAGATATGTAAACTCCAAAAGAGATAACTGCAAAATGTGAAAATTTAAAGAGAAGAAAAATGCAGAAATCATCAGCAGGACCAAGCAACTGAGACTTTTAAGTATTTTAGTTCAAATTCAATCCCATGAGAGCACTATGAAATATTTATACTTTAATGTCCCCAAAGTAGTTTAATCTGATCTGCCAAGTCAGAGCTACAGCATGATGCTATGTCCCAGGGTCAGGCAATGTGCTGAACTCAGCAGGATAGGGCCCAGCTTCCAATGCTAACATATGTCTTACAGACATAGTTAAGAAAATCCCTCAACTCTCAGCCACAGAACTCCTCTAGAAATATTGAAGAATTTTCTGTTTAGATTTCTGGATGTATTATTTCTTAAGTGATATTTTGAGTAGAAGAAGCAATATTTACAGAATTGCTACACACACACACACATACACACACACAACCAAGGTATTAACCTATTAACAATTTTGAGACATCATTAATAATTAAAGCTATACAATTGCTTCAAAAATTACATATGATTAATACATAGCGATGAAAACAGTTTATTAAGATGGAGGGGGAGGTGGAGCAAACCAATCTTAATTGATTTATCTGTTACTCAGAATAACACCATGATAAATAATTATCACCTAAACCCAGCGAGTTGTACCGTTTCCTTTAAGGTGATATTTGTGACATATTATCAGTGTGCACAACTTAAAAGCTTACATATGTTTTTCCCATCCGTGTAATCTAATCAAAGGTGCAAAGCCTGGATCTATGCCAGTACAAACCTTCCTTGTTACACGGTTGCAGTTGCATGGTCCATCTGGAGTTTCTGGTCTGCTTGATGTCATATGACAGATCCTACTGGCTTGGAAGATGAAAGGATGTGCAGGCCACGTGTCTGGGGATGACAGTTTTCTTTGTGATGAACCACAGAGTCACAGCTTGTAAAATAAGCCTGTAAAGTGATAAAAGACAAAGCCATCAGTTTGTAGCAGAATATGGCCTATCTGCCCATGACAAACTATGCTATCTCTTCTCACACACACTGACATCTCATAAACCAGTCCCACAAGTGGTGGCCAGAAATAGTGTCTGAGGGCAGCCCTGTAAGAGTGTAATAGCTTGCTGCTTATCTTTGAGCAAATGAATGGAAAAAAAAAAAAAAAAAAACCTGGAGTGCACAGTGCAGTTCTCTTAGCCTCACGGATGAAAGTGACTTTCTACTTAGAACATTTTGCATGATGGACCTATTTCACATAACATTAAAATCCTGAGCAGTGACATAAAGATGACTATGAGATACCTGCTTCCAAAGGCATGCAAATTTTGAACTCTTCCGATTGTTTAATAAGTCCATAGGTTCACTTTACAAGGCTGCTTCTGCTTATTCAGAAACAATATATCTATGAGCCAAACAATTATGAAAACAGTAATAACAGCTACCACTTAGTCAGTGTTTACAATGTGCTAGGCATAGCGCAGATTACATAATATATACTATCAAAATTCTTACAACACAGATATTACCTAGACACCACTGGATGTATCATTTCCTTTCAAGCAATGGCATTATTATACCCATTCTGCAGATGAGGAAACAGAAACCCAAAGAAATAATGTTCCCAGGCCACTCAATAGATGAATCTAAGATTGGAATGTGAGAATCCTGATTGATCATTTCCACTCTATCAGAATAGTAACAAATATAGTGGGAAATATTATGAAAATGGATGGATGAAAATGTAAGGACTGTAATCTTGGACACTTAATTTGGGGTTATACCTAAATTCATCAGTGATTTAAACCAGGGCAGAAGTTGAAATAGTTAGGTCCAGTTATATTAGTATGTCAGAGCATGATATTCTTCCAGGTGTTTTGCTGATGTGGGGCAATTCACACAAGAGAAACCAGTAGTTTAACATTTGACCATTCCTTTCCTTTGTTTCTTTTTTCTCCTTCCCAATCTCCTAGTCTTTCTCTACACAATCTTACTGTTTAGATCACATTTCTTTTCATCTGATTCTCTTATATCTTAGACTCTCCATGGTTCCTTTGAATTTTGGTGTTTTCTATTCCTGAAGAGTCGTTTTACAGATACATGCACACACATTCTGGCATTAGGTTCTATTTAATCATATGATGTTTTCATATAGTTCAATAATTGCTTTGTGAATGTAAATTTTGGCTTTTCATTCTGCCTAACAAATTTCTTGAGAATGTAAATGGGTCAAATACTTCTCTGTATTTATATCAGGCTTTGTAAAATCCTGGACAACTAGAAGCTCAGTGAATGCTTATCCAATTGAAGTGTTTTTCTCTGCTAATACTTTCAAAGACCAAAAAGGATATGCAACCCCTAATGCTAAGGAATAATAATATCTGCCAAATCCAAATTCTGAATAAGCTTTTCAGTAGCAATAGAAGCTTGCTTTGAAAAAAAAAAAAAGAAAAAGACTTTCTCTAGTCCACTAAAATTGAAAAAAAAAAAAAATGCTTTCAATCCTGTGGTTCTTACTTACCGTACTGGCTAAACCATAACACTATATTGGTTTTAATGGCCACCTTAATTTTAAATGCTAATGATGGGATTTCAATAGAATTTACAGATACATTAGAATAGAATATTTGTACTTACAGATAGTTTTAACTATGAAATTATAAAATAAGCAAGTTTGAGACTAAAATTGAACTTAAATATCACGAATTAACTAAACTGGTTCTCGAATCTGGGTTTGCATTTGAATCCACTAAGATGTGCATGCACATATGTAAACACACACACACACACACACCACACACACGCACACACGTGCCATCTCCACAAATTACTAAGGTGGAATTTAAGGTGCTAAGACATTTAAAAAACATTCTCAAGTGATTCCGATGTGCATTCAGGGCAAGTCAGTGACCTAGTTTAACCATTGTTTGTTCTAGCATCTCTTCCATAACATCTCTTCCCAGAAATACGTAACCTATTTCCTTAATACTTTCAATGACAGAGCACTGTCAGAGCACTTAATGACTCTCATGAACTGAAAGAGTTGAAGTCACTTGCAAAATACATTATTTACAATCAGGAAGAACAGCTCCCTTCTGATTATAACATACAAGTCTATTAAATTTCAAAATCAGTGTCCTTTACAATTCAAAATTATAAAACATATAATACAAAGCAAGGCTTTTAAACCAATGTTTTTCCCACTGAAGCTTCGTGTTCTTGTTGATAAAAGTAGGGGAATCAGGTTGAAAGTGATTGGAAAGAGGCAGAAGAAAGATTCTTAAGAAGAAAGTAACAGAAAAAGGAGAACAAGAAATTATCCTGGAAAAAGAATAATTACCTTTTAGAATTTAGGCAATTTGGCCAAAAACTATGCTTAATTTTTGGCTGTGAGCTTTAAATCACAGAAGAACAACAGTAGAGATCAGATTGTACATGTCTGGATGCATGTGTTGTTTATCATTCAAGGAGATTCACAGGCTTGATAGAATAATATCAAAACCCACCATCAGATGAAATCACCTCGTATTTATGGAACATTACAAGACTAGCCAGTATGTGGAGGATCTGGCAAAATTAGGCAGGCTTTTCAAAGTGGGCCAGTCAGTTTTGTAAGAGGCCAGAAGTTACCAATAGATGGAGATAGAGATAGAAAACTATCAATGAGGAAAATAGAGCAATGAACAATGATTCTTAGTGGGATGTGAGCTTGGTCCTCTGAAATAGGAGAAGAATACAGTTATTAGAAAATAATTGCACCACTAGGAAGATAAACTTCTAAATAACTTGATAATATTGAACTAGTGATTTTGGCCTCTAGCTTCTCCCTGACTAAAAACCATATTATCATCACCAAATTGAAGTTTAAAGATAGGGTGAGAACAACGGTATTTCAAGTGGAGGTATGTGAATTTCGGGTGTAGTTATTTGAAGTTTACAAGGAAATGGGGCCAAGAAGATCATTGTAGACTCTATACTAGATATAATTGAAACTATATTTAGGTATTTTCTTCCTTCTAACAGACAGACACCCTATAAGAATATGATAAGAAATAATAAACATAAAGTTCAAATATAATAATAGAAGAGGTGTCGCAAGATAGTAGAAGATTAACTGCACAATAATGAGTTGTTCATATAATAACAGCATTAAGACTACCAAGAATATACAGATCCCTTCCATCTGAAGAGCTTGGGAAACCTGGAGGAGAAGAACCTTGCAAATGGGTATAAGGCAACTCTCCAGGGGAGAACCATTCTGCCATTAAGGCTTAGGGGCAGGATCTTAAGACAATGTCAATTAATAATTTATTTGATAGAAATGAAATTTTTGGCAAGGATAGGTTGGCTTAGGTGTTTAAACACATGCTGAGTAGTTTGGGTTTCATTTTATAAACAATGGGGACCCATGGAAGGTTTTTACAGAGGATAGTTATTTGTGATCAAAACAGCACTTTTAAAAAAATTGATAGGTCGTATTGAATAGATTGGAAAGAAGAGAAATTGCAGAGCTGAAGACCCATTATGAAATCATCATAGTAAAGTACACATAAGGCAATAAGGGTCTGAATGGGAGTCGCGGCAGTAGGAACAGAAAGAAAGCATCTGATGCAATAGTTTTTCTAAAGAAAGAACTGAGAAGATATAGCAACTGCTTCGTATTAACTTTGTACTTTAATCATTCAGCTGTAATCAGAAGTCTCAAATGAATCAATTTGGTGAAACATTAGCTCAGTTGAAATGTGTGACAATTTACTACTTAAAAGGTCACAAAAGTCAAACCTGAAAAGCTTCTTATTTGGATACAATTATTCAAACACCATTTGAAAACAGCACTTCACTCATATGCTGCCTACCAAAATTTAGCCAGTCCCCTCAATTAAGCCTTTTCATCTGTGGAACTTTTCCAAGCCAACAATGTTCCTTGGCCTCTGATGTCCTTTCCAAATCATATCTGACAGGGAGAGAACCCTCTGTCTGCACTGAAGACAGAAAATGACATTAAACTCTACAGCAATGCAGATTCATTACCATTTAAAAGGATTTTAAAAACACAGAGGTTATGAATTTGACCATATAAAAGCTCCATTTAGCTTTTTGGTACTTAAGGTGATGCTGTAGACAGAGATCAGCTATGAAGGTGGCAAAAACAATAACAACAACAACAAAACTTCGAAAGTTCTTAAAACATTCTAAAAAGCTAAGAAAGAAACAATGTTACAACTGGATTTATATATAGTTAAATAGTTTAAGCATATTCTGTTTGATAGGTAATAGTTAAATAATCCAAACGTTACCACCTAAAATGCATGAACTTTGGAGGAGTCTACCTCCTACATATCTCCTGGAGATCTATTGTCACATGATGTCCCAGTCTTTACTTTTGTCCTTTTTCTTTTGTATTCTTTGAAAAGCCCCAGGTAGAGAAGGTGATACATTTAACTCTCTTATCCTTTGTCAGCCATATATTCTGTAATTTGTGCTATGTAGAACATTCTAAGATGATACAGTTATCTCCAGCACATCCTGAAATGATAATACTTCACAGAATCATGACATTTTAAATATGGAAAAGATTTTGGAAACTATAGCCAACCTCCCACTCAGGATAGAAATACCTTCTTTGACAAGGATATCCCTGACAGAAATTATCACCCAGACTGAGAATGCTTTGCAAGTATTCCATTCTAAAGCTTTTACTACAAAAAAAAAAAAAAAACAAAAAAACCCTCCTATATCTTTATCCAAGGCATTTGTAAAATTGTTGAACAAAGCAAAGACAAATGCTACCTCTGTAGGCCCAGTGTATTCGTTCATTCTCATGCTGCTATAAAGAACACTCTGAGACTGGGTAATTTATAAAGGAAAGAGGTTTAATTAACTCATAGTTCTGCAGGGCTGGGGAGGCCTCAGGAAACTTGCAATCATGGTAGAAACGGAAGCAAACACATCCTTCTTCACATGGCAGCAGGAAGTAGAATAATGACAACAGAGCGAAGGGGGAAGCCCCTTATAAAACCATGAAATGTCGTGAGAACTTACTATCACAGGAATAACATACGGAAGGCCGCCCCCATGATTAAGTTACCTCCCACTGGGTCCTTCCTGCGACATGTGGGGATTATGGGAACTAAAATTCAAGATAAGATTTGGGTGGGGACACAGCCATACCATATCACCCAGAGACTTATTAGAAATATCACTATTCCTTATTTATTTATTTATTTATTTATTTATTTATTTTAATTTTACTTTAAGTTCAGGAATATGAGTGCAGAACGTGTACCTTTTATACATATATATACACATATATATACACACATATATATACATATTCATATATACCATATATCATGGTAGTTTGCTGCACCTATCAATCAGTCATCTAGGTTTTAAGGCCCGCATGCATTAGCTATTTTTCCTAATGCTCTCCCTCCCCTTGCCTCCCTACTCCCTGACTGGCCCCGATGTGTGTTGTTCTTCTCCCTATGTTCATGTGTTCTCATTGTTCAACTCTCACTTATGAATGAGAGCATGTTATGTTTGGTTTTCTGTTCCCGTGTTAATTTGCTAAGGATGATGGCTTTTAGCTTTATCCACATCCCTGCAAAGGATGTTATCTCATTCGTTTTATGGCTACATAGTATTCCATGGTGTATATGTACCACATTTTCTTTTTTTTCTTTTTTTTTTTTTTTTTTTTTTTTTTTTTTTTTTTTTTTTTTTTTGAGACGGAGTCTCGCTCTGTCGCCCAGGCTGGAGTGCAGTGGCGCGATCTCGGCTCACTGCAAGCTCCGCCTCCCGGGTTCACGCCATTCTCCTGCCTCAGCCTCCCGAGTAGCTGGGACTACAGGCGCCCACAACCGCGCCCGGCTAATTTTTTGTATTTTTAGTAGAGACGGGGTTTCACCGTGGTCTCGATCTCCTGACCTTGTGATCCGCCCGCCTCGGCCTCCCAAAGTGCTGGGATTACAGGCGTGAGCCACCGCGCCCGGCACCACATTTTCTTTATCCAGTCTATCATTCATGGGCATTTGGGTTGGTTCCATGTCTTTGCTATTGTATATAGTGCTATAATAAACATGCATGTGCATGTGTCTTTTTAGTAGAATAATTACATTCCTTTGGTTATATACACAGTAATGGGATTGCTGGGTCAAATGGTGTTTCTGGTTCTAGATCCTTGAGGAATCGCCACACTGTCTTCTACAATGGTTGAACTAATTTACATTCCCACCAACAGGGTAAAAGCATTTCTATTTCTCTACATCCTCACCTAAATCTATTGTTTATTGACTTTTCAATAATCGTTATTCTGACTGGCATGAGATGGTACCTCATTGTGGTTTTGATTTGCATTTCTCTAATGATCAGTGATGTTGAGCTTTTTTCCATATGTTTGTTGGTTGTGTAAATGTCATCTTTTGAGAAGCGTCTTCTTATCCTTTGCCCACTTTTTTGATGGGGTTGTTTTTTTCTTGTAAATTTGTTTAAGTTCCTTGTAGGTTCTGGATATTAGACTTTTGTCAGATGGATAGATTGCACAAATTTTCTCCGAATCTGTAGGTTGTCTGTTCATTCTGATGCTAGTTTCTTTTGCTGTGCAGAAGATCTTTAGTTTAATTAGATCCTATTTGTCAAGTTTGGCTTTTATTGCAATTGCTTTTGGCATTTTAGTCATAAAGTCTTTGCCCATGCCTATGTCCTGAATGGTATTGCCTAGGTTTCCCTCTAGGATTTTTATGGTTTGGGGTCTTATGTTTAAGTCTTTAATCTATCTTGAGTTAATTTTTATATAAGGTGTAAGGAAGGGATCCAGTTTCAGTTTTCTGTGCATGGCTAGCTAGTTTTCCCAGCACCATTTAATAAACAGGGAATCCTTTCCCACTTGCTTGATTTTGTCAGGTTTGTCGAAGATCAGATAGGTGTAGATGTGTGGTGTTATTTCTGAGGTCTGTAGTCTGTTCCATTGGTCTATATGCTGTTTTGGTTACTGTGGCCTTGTAGTATAGTTTGAAGTCAGGTAGCATGATGCCTCTAGCTTTGTTCTTTTTGCATAGTATTGTCTTGGCTATAGGGGCTCTATTTTGGTTCCATATGAAATTTAAAGTAGTTTTTTCTAATTCTGTGAATAATGTCAATGGTAGTTTGATGGATATAGCATTGAATCTATAAATTACTTTGGGCAGTATGGCCATTTTCACTATATTGATTCTTCCTATCTATGAGGATGGAATTAATTTTTCCATTTGTTTGTGTCCTCTCTTATTTTCTTGAGCAGTAGTTTGTAGCTCTCCTTGAAGAGGTCCTTCATATCCCTTGTTAGCTGTATTCCTAGGTATTTTATTCTCTTTGTAGCAATTGTGAATGGGAGTTTATTCATGATTTGGCCCTCTCCTTGTCTATTGTTGGTGTATAGGAAGCTTGTGATTTTTGCACATTGATTTTGTATCCTGAGACTTTGCTGAAGTTGCTTATCAGCTTAAGGAGTTTTTGGGCTAAGACAATGGGGTTTTCTAAATATAGAATTATGTTGTCTGCAAACAGAGACAATTTGACTTCCTGTCTTCCTATTTGAATACCCTTTATTTCTTTCTTTTGCCTGATTACCCTGGCCAGAACTTCCAATATTATGTTGAATAGGAGTGGTGAGAGTATTCCTTGTTTTTTGTATTTGATCTCATGTCATCATCTTGTCCACAATGACACAAGAGATTATAAGACTTATTAGATACTTTAGAAGCCAATGCATTTCCAAAGAGAAAAGTCTAGGCACTGCATCTAGGGCAGTTTCATCTACCAGAGGGAATCCACTTAATAGGGCATGACTTGTTTTTGTGAGTCCATGATGCCTTCTAGTCATCAGCACTTTAATTTCAAAGTACTTACAAATTATCCATTGAATAATTTATTCTGGATTTCTTTCGGGGCTTAATGTTAAAATCACAAGAATGTATATTTATAGTGTAATTTATTGATTCATCCAGTTTGACAAACATTCATTAAGCACCTACTGTATGCCAGGTATGAGCATATGTTTAGTGCTGTGATGGCACATATGTTCTCTACATTCCAGTCTAATGGGGTAATATGTTAAAAAACAGACAATTTCAATGCACTCTGGTAACAGATAAGAAAGGAGAAAAAAATCTGGGGAAGCATATCAGAAAGTCATTTAGTGAGGTTAAGTTTTCCAGAAGATTTTAGATATTAGCTGAGAAATAATCCATGAGCAGAAGTTAGGTAAAAGCAGGGATAATCAACGTGGAAGAATCTGCATGTTTGGAGATCCCAGTGACAGACTTTTGGTTCAGCAAATAAGGTTAGCAAAGGATGTAGAGGAGAGTATTGGGCTAAGTTGTAGAAAAGGTGTGTGGAGGTTGCAGTAAGAAATAAGATTAGGAGGAAAGTATTCAGAAGAGACTTAACATCCAAGGAATACAGTGTGTGTGTGTGTGTGTGTGTGTGTGTGTGTGTGTGTGTGTGTGTGTGTGTGTGTGTGTTTAAAAGAGAAATAGCAACCAAAGGTAGAAGAAAAATAGAAAAATGTGCTGGCAAGAATGCCAAAGAAACACATTTTCCAAGAAAGAGAGATGAGTTTATTAAACTATATGTACTTTGTGAAATCAAGCAGGGTAAGTTTGGGATGTTTTTATTGGATCTAGCAACAGACTGGTTCTTGGCACCCTCGTGTGAACAGTACCAGTGGAGGTGGAAATAGAAAATCCAAGTTGCTATGAATTGAGAAGTTACTGCAAGGTGAGAAAGTAGGCACAGTAAGTACAGAAAACCTAAAGGATAAATTTACTGTAAAGAGGAAGGATGAAGACAAGGCTGTAGCTAGAAATGCATCTCAAGGGAAAACTTTTAAGTATGATAATATTAAAAATTGAAAATATTTAAATCTAGATGAGGCACAGAAAAAGAAAAAATAACTTTTTAACCTGAAGAGTCAGAAGAGAATAAGATCAAGATGAAATGTAGAAATTCACTATAGACAACAGATGAGACACCACTTTTATTTTAAAAGGAAAAAGGGAAAATATATGAATGCAGATTCAGAGAAGTCAGTAAGTTGGGTGATGGCTATAGGAAATGAGAATGCTTATTTCATCTCTTCTACTTTCTCTATAAGATCATGAACTGAGATTGAGACAGATGTTAAATCAAATGTTTAAAGAATGAAGCCTCTGCAATGAGGAGACCTGGAGGCTAGAATACCTTGCTTTCCACTTTGCTCAAAATGTTGACAAACAGTAAATTTTTGACAAACTGTAAAAGTATTATCTAGTGGCATTGGGCATGAGTTAAAACATTTATATGCCCACTGAAAAAGAAATGTTTCTACAACCCAGAGTAACAACTTACTTGAATTTTTTACTTCTTTCTTTTGATTCATTCATCTTGTAAGTATTTTTAAATAAATGGCCATTATTGACAAGCAAATTGGGAGGGTCCCACAAAAAGATCACATAAGAATTGAACTATAAGGAAGATTTTTTCCCTTAAGAAGAATATATATGAATATGATTAACAATAATTTGTGAAAAATACTATAAAGGCCTTAAGAGTCTCAGCATAAACTTAGTTCCAGTACTTAATGCTAACTATGGGAATTATACTTACTATTCTCAATTTGTCATATACTTACGAATATAAGAAACTAGCAGCAATTCTTCTGAGGTGATAGGCCAGTTAAGAAGAGTTAGAAAGGGAGTTTCAGAAGAATGCATATCCGAGTCTCTGGCTAGGAGCCATGCAAAATTCTTAAAAGCTTCCAAGAGATTAGGATGTATTACCCCCTGCCCAGGCACAAAGGCATATTTTTTGAGGATTAGAAGTTTTCTCAGCTAAATAAAAAAAGGTTATACTGAGATATTTCTTTCTTTCTGGGTCTATCTCTCTGATAGTGAAAGTCTCGTTGTTGGATTTAGTGAGTTAATAAGATTTGGAGTCTCCTGAATATTATTTCTTCCATGAGTTCCCAAACTAAAATATATGTTTAATTACAAATATATTAGTGATTATTTTATAACAAAACAATTTTGTTTCCATTTTTTATTGTTACAAATATTTCTAGTATTCAGGTTAGTTTCTGGGTAGAATGGGGAAAGCAATTTGAATTTTATATTAAAAATGCACAATGAGCTTATATTTATGTAAACTAAAGAAATAGTTAAGGACAGAAGACAACTATACCTAACTGGGTGGTTATTTTGCATATTAAAGAAAAATCTTAGTTCCAAGTTGCCAATTGCTTTGAATTTAACGAGGAAAAAGATGTATCTACCACATATAAGATCATGTAGCCTTGTTAATCCACTTTAAGCATAGTGGATAGAGTAAACCCACCCTAACAAATGTGAAAGATAGAATGCTGGTGAAATATTTGATTTGAATAAGAAGAGAACTCTCCAATAAAGATACTGTTGTAGCAGAAGCTGGAGAAGGGTATAGTAGGAGAAGAGGTTTAGCCTTGGAGTTGCATACAGTAAGTACTCAGCAGAAGGTTCCTGTGTTCTAGAAAGATGCTGTGTTGTAAACATAAGTATTTAGGATTAAATGGCCAAATATTTCTATACTTGCTGTGGTTACATATAAGCATAAAGAAAATGTCCAGAGAGATTTTCAGTGTTACCTTCTAGGTAACAAAACAAAGCAAATCCATAACTTCCAGTACAATTATTAACTAACAAAAGTAACCCTGCTTTTACCTATTGCCTTTTCCATTTTCTCCTTTTCTTTCTTTCCTTTATTTATTTATTTACTTATTTTGCTTTCTTTTATCCTTTCATAGTCCAATATTATCAGTCATGGCTACCAGATCTACCAGGTCTATTTAGTTTGTACCATGTATTTTATGACAAAAGACAAAAGACAAGACCAAAAACATTGGGCACACAAATACACATACATACATATACATGTAAAATAAAATAATATGACAAATAAAGTCAGATGATGAATTATGAGGCAAAAGATCACTTAGAAAATGTAATAAAATATATTTCATTCACAACACCAACAAAAACATAATCTATCTTGGAGTGAACATATTAATACTCTAGATTTACAGTAAAATAAAACACTTTACTAAGGCACATAAAAGAAAACTGGAATACATGGTAGTTACCAAATAAATGTTATTGAACTGGAAATTTCATAACTATAAAAATGTTAATACCCCATACATTAAAAGTTGAATAAACTATTGAATTCCAATCCAAGTATTAATTTTGGTATTTTTAATTTTTTTTAAAAAAATTTTCCCTTTATACTCAAAATGTTCTTGGATATTCATGGTAAATAATTTTTAGAATTATTCATCAAATAACCAAGCAAATGGGCATGGTGGCTCACACCTGTAATCCCAGCACTTTCAGGGGCTAAGGCGGGTGGATCACTTGAGGTCAGGAATTGGAGACCAGCCTGGCCAGCATGGTGAAATCCCATCTCTATTAAAAATACTAAAATTAGCCAGGTGTGGCAGTGAACACCTGTAATCCCAGCTACTCAGGAGGCTGAGACAGGAGAATAACTTGAACCTGGGAGGCGGAGATTGCAGTGAGCTGAGATCACACCACTGCACTCCAGCCTGGGCCACAGGGAGACTCTGTCTCAAAAAAAAAAAAAAAAAAAAAAAATCAAATGATAATTCACTTGGTAAAAATTATGCAAAGGTCATAAATACAGAATGCAAATAAAAATAAAATGGCCAAAGGACATTTGTAATTTCTATAATATAAAATGTAAATCTAAAAGATATATTTTTCCTCTTCACATCAGCATTTTTTAGAGTAACTTGTGTCAGTGAGACTGAGAGAAAATAGTAGTCTTCTATACTACTGTTACTAACATACAGTTATAAATAACAAAATCCTAATTAGAAAGGAAGAATAAGTACTGGTGTTCTATTCCACAGTAGGGTAACTACAGTCAGCAGCAAGAGCGTATATCTCAAAATAGATGGAAGAGAGAATTTTGAATGGTCCCACCACAAAAAAAGACAAATGGTTGAGGTTATGGATATGCTAATTGTCCTGATTTGATCAGTACATAATATATACATGTTTTGAAACATCACAATGTACCCTGTAACTATGCACAATTATGTCAATTAAAATGAAAATAATTTTAATAATGAATAAATAACAAAATCTTTCATCTGTAATGTTGTGCCTGCTCACTCCCTTTTTTGCTACAACCATCCAACTTGCAGAAATGTACCTTAAAGAAATAACTGAATGACAACCCAAAGGTAGTTTACAAATATACCTTTATTTAAACTCAAAGACACTTTAGAACTTTATTTAAACTTTATTTAAAATTCTTTATATAAAGAAGTTTATTTAAACTCAAAGACAACCACAAGTAAGTTGAATACTCCTCACTTCCCGAAGAAGGCATCAACATTTCTCTAAACTTACTATTTTAAAGTCTTTCTGCAGGTTGTTGTATTTTAACCGAGAAACAATGCGATCGAGATGTGAGTACCACATCTCATTTATATTCACTTCAAATAAAGAATTTATATACAATCTTTGAAGATACAAACAGAAATAAAAAGCAAAAGTGATTTTGAGTTGACACAAAATGTTCTTAAATTTCTTACTAACCAACCTATACTACTTCTTAGAAAATTTGTTAGGCTTAACATTTCTAAAACTGGACCTTCAGCCCATGTTATCTTGGATAAATAAGCCCTTCCAAATTGCTCTAATCCTTTCAAGACTGAAATGTAGGTAAAGTGCCGCTCTATTTCCAGCGCAGAAGTGGAGTTCCTCTGGGTTTCGGTTCTCTTAGGAAGTCAGCCACATGGCCAGTAGTTCTTGACATGGCTTTTGTGTTGTACCAGCTACATTGAAAACTCTCCTAGCTTGTGGAACTCCAGAATATAAGACTAATGATCTGTGGAACTGAACAGGGTCGGTGAGAAAAATCACAGCAGGATATACCAGGATGTTTAGTGCACTTTTCTAACACTTGTATTGTGTGGAGTGGTAAGAAATAAAAGTCATTTTGCATTTTAGTGGAACTTCTCTTGAAGAGAGTGCATGCTGTCCCAGCCTTAGGCAACAGAATTAGAAGTCTTCAGTGATCTCTGGGACACCAAATGTCTCCTTAGAAAGACAAAATAAACTATCAGGGTGGCCTTATATTAGCATTTCAGGTTTGGAAAATGATCTGCCATTCTTTATATGAGTTGTTTCTCACTGTAATCTTGGGGTTCGTGAACTTGGTATAGATTAATGCATGGCATACAAAATGCCACTGTGAGAAGGGATATAGCAAAGCTAAGAGTTTCTGGATTCTAAATTGAGGTTATATAATTGAAGAATAATAGGAAGAAGTGTCTTTAGAGTATAAACATTCACATTTAAAAATGGAGGTAGCTTGTTCCCTGAATTGCAAGTGATATGGATCCTCTTTGAAGATATTGATGATCTGGAGCTAACTCCCTACCCCCAAAATCATTTATGTTGAGATTTGAAATATCTTGCACATATTTGGAGCAGTAAGTATATCTTGGTGATCATTAATGTGAATGTTTATGTCTTGAATTTAGAGATGGAGACCAAGAAATCTGATGGGTGGTAGAAAACAACTGGATGAGATTTGACTAGTTTGTTCCCACAGTCAATAATTCACAGATGGTTAAAAAGTTGTACTATAAAATTCTTTAATGAAAGGTAAATTTAAGTATTTTATATTATTATTAGTAGTTGTATTATATCAGTTCTAGATATGAGTAGTTAATTTGCAGATCAACTATTCTAGCCTCCCAGGATGACATTTGGAGAAACTAAGTGATATAACTTGCACAACCACATACCCACCAAGTGTCCAGATTGGGAATGGAATCTAGAGATACTCTTCCACTATAGCAAGTGGTCAGGAAGACAGATTTAGATTTAAGAGCCAAGTGAAATTTTCCTAAATATATAAATACACACACACACACCCACACACACACACACACACACACACACACACTCGGAGTAGGCAGAATAATGGCCCCCAAATATATTTGCATCATAATTTCTAGAACTGGGAGCCTGTAATTATGTGGCAAAAGAGATTTTGCTGATGTGATTGAACTTAAGGACCTTGAGGTGGGAGATCATCACAGATTATTCAGGTAGGTACAGTCTCATCATATGAATCGTTAGAAGTGGAGAAACTTTCTTGGCTAGTCAGAGATATGATGACAGAAAATGGAAGAGAGCTGCTAGATTTGAAGATGAAGAAAGGCAGCTATGAGCTAAAACAGTGGGCAACATCGAGAAGCTGGAAAAAAACAAGGAAAGGGTTCTCCCCTAGAGTCTGTAGAAAGGCACGCAACCCAGTGAGACACCAGTCAAACATCTGACCTACAGAACTGCACGATAACAACTCTGTGTTGTTTCAGGACATTATGTTTGTAGTACTTTGTTATAGCCACAAGAGAAAGCTAATACTATATGTATGTGTGTGTATATAGTATATTATATACATTATTATATATATGTATAAACATTTAATGATTTATAATACATATAGGAAGAGGTATACAAATTATAACTGAACTGGTCAGTGAATTATCCCAAATTGCTTACACATGTATAAGCACCAACCAGATCAAAAAATATATTACAAGTGCACCAGAAGCCTCCTTCATGCCCCATTCCAGTCACTATGCTGTTACCCAGGGTAACCACTATTATAACTTCTGACAGCACAGATTGTTTCCATGTTGAACTTGAAATGCATGGAATCATATAATTCGCACTCTTTTGTATCTGTCTTTTTTTTTTTTTTTTTTTTTTGAGATGAGTCTCGCTCTGTCCCCCAGGCTGGAGTGCAGTGGCGACATCTCGGCTCACTGCAAGCTCTGCCTCCCAGGTTCACACCATTCTCCTGCCTCAGCCTCCGGACTAGCTGGGACTATAGGCGCCTGCCACCACGCCCAGCTAATTTTTTGTATTTTTAGTAGAGACGTAGTTTCACTGTGTTAGCCAGGATGGTCTCGATCTCCTGACCTCGTGATCCACCCGCCTCGGCCTCCCAAAGTGCTGAGATTACAGGCGTGAGCCACCGCTCCCGGCCTGTATCTGTCTTCTTCTAATCAACGTTGTGTTTCTTAGATTCATATGTATTGTACTTGTAGTTGGTTCATTCTCATTTTTTGATAAAATTCCATACATCAATATACTACAGTTTACTTACCTCTTCAACATTCAGAAAATATGGCAATTATCAGTTTGGAATTATTAGAAATAGCACTGCCTTAAGCGTTTTTTGCATGTCTTTAGTGAATATATATCCATATTTCTGTTACATCTCTACTTTGGAATGGAATTTCTGAGTCATAGGATATGAGTACATTCCATTTTAATGTATGCCATCAGTTTTTCAAAGTTTTTGAACCCATTTGCACTCCTCCCATCAATATATGGGAATTCTAATGCAGTATATCCTTTCCAACACTTGTTGCTTATACTCTTTTATATTGTATTTATTCTTGTAGTGGTGGTATTGCGTTGTGATTTTAATTTGTATTTTTTTATTATGAAGATGTAGTTTACAGTTTTTAACATAATTAGGTATCTAATTTGACCAAATTACTTTTCTGCTTCTATTGAGATGATTATATAAATGTTCACTTATGTGTTTATTAATGTAGTGTATTACACTGATAGATTTACAAGTGTGAAAATGTACCCTTGGTTTTCTGAAGTAAATGGCTTAGTCTTGGAATATTGCTTTTTTAATCACTGAATTCTATTGTCTAGTATTTTACTTAGGATTTTGAACTAGATTAATGAAAGATATTGGGCAGTAAATTTCTTTTCTTTTCCCGTTCTTGTAGGGATTTGGCATCATGGTAATGTAATCGCCATACAAATAGGTAGAAAGTGTATCATCTTTATTATGTGGCAGATTTTGTATAATATTGGTGTTGGGAAGAATTCACAGGTTAATCTATTATAGTTTGAAATGTTCATTATGGGAAGATTTCTTAAATTGAATTCATTTCTTCATGGGATTTCAAATAATTCAGATTTTTAATTTATTATTAAGTCCATTTGGTAAGTTAGTTTTCAGAGAATGCTTTCATTTCATTCAAATTTTCAAATTTATTGGTTTAAAATGTTTCATATTCAATTGTTATAGTTTTAATATTTAAATGATTTATACTTATATCATCTCTAATATTCCTAACATAGGTAATTTGTGTTTGCTTCTTAAAAAATTAATCTTCTTAAGAGTTTTTTCAGTTTTATTAAAATTAAATAAGAACAAATTTCTGATAATTTTCTCCAGGTTCTTTAGTTCTTGGCTACTGTGGCTAGTGCTGCCATAAACATAAAACTGCAGATATATCTTCAATATACTAATTTCCTTTCTTTAGGCAATATAGCCAGCCATGAAATTGCTGGATCATATAGTAGTTCTATTTTTAGCTTTTTCAGGAGCCTACATATTGCTCTCCATTGTGGTTGTACTAATTTGCATTCCCACCAACAGTGAATGAAGGTTCGCCTTTCTCCTCATCCTTGCCAGCATTTGTTACTGCCTGTCTTTTGGATAAAAGCTTTCTTAGCTGGGGTGAGATAATATCTCATTGTTGTTTTGATTTGCATTTCTCTGATGATTAGTGATGCTTGTTGGACATTTGTAGCTTTCTTTCAAGAAATATCTATTCAGAGCTTTTCCCATTTTAATAATTGGATAATTTGTTTTCTTTCTATGGAGTTGAGTTCCTTATATATTCTAGTTATTAATCCCTTGTCATATAGGTAGTTTACAAATATTTTCTCCTATTCTGTGGGTTGTTTCTTCTTTTGTTGACAGAAGCTTTTTAGCTTCATGTGATCTCATTTATCCATTTTTGCTTTGGTTGCCTGCCCTTTTGAGGTCTTATTCAATAAATCTCTACCCAGGCCTATATCCTAGAGTGTTTCCCCAATTTTTTTTGTAGTAGTTTCATAGTTTAAGGTCTTACATGTAAGTCTTCAATAAATTTTTATTTTATTTTTATATATTGCAAGAGATAGGGGTCTAATATCATTCTTCTGCATATGGATATTCAGTTTTCCAGCACCATTTGTTGAAGAGACTGTCTATTCTCCAATCTATGTTCTCAGTACCTCTGTCAAAAATGAATTTACGTACATGTATGGATTTATTCTGGGGTTGTCTATTCTGTTCCATTGGTCTATGTTTCTAGTTTTATGTCAGTAAACAAAATACTAGAAAATTGAATCTAAGAGCACAAGGAAAGAATTATTTTGTATAATAGATAAAGATTTATTTTGTATAAAAACTTATATAAAAGATTTATTGTACTCTTAGATTCAGTCTTCTGGTTTTGTTGAAGATTTTTACGTCTATGTTGATTTGAAATACTGGCTTATAGTTTTCTTTTTTCATTGTATCTTTTTCTGGTTTTCATGTCAGGGTGATACTGGCCTTATATAATGAGTTTGGAAGTATTCCCTCCCTCCCTGTCTATTATTTGGAATAGTTTGAGTAGGATTGGTATTAGTTCTTTATTATATGTTTGATAGAACTCAACAGGATAGTCACCAGGTCCTGGGATTGTTTTTGATTGCAGTCTTTTTATTACTTCTATAATATCATAGTACTTGTCATTGGTTTCTTCAGGTTGTGGATTTCTTCCTGGTGCAAACGTGAAGTTGATGTATGGTTGATGTATGGTTCAACCATGAAGTTAAGGTAGGTTGTATGTGTCTAGGACTTCTTCTTGGTTTTCCCATTTACTGGCATATGGTTGCTTATATGGGCTCTAAAAATCCTTTGAATTTCTGTGGAATCAGTTATGCTGTTATTTTTTTTTTATCTGATTTATTTATTTGGGTCCTCTTTTTCCTTAGTCTCACTAAAGTTTTATCAATTTTGTTTATCTTTTCAAACAAGGAACTTTTCATTTCATTAAATTTTGGGGGTTTTTTTAGTTTAAATTTTATTTATTTCTCCTCTGATGTTTATTATTTATTTTCTTCTGCTAATTTGGGGTTTTGTTTGCTCTTGCTATTCTAATTCTTTAAAATGCATCATTAGGTTGTTTATTTGAAGCTTTTCAACTTTTTTGATGTAGGTGTTTACTCCTACAAGTTTTCCTTTTAGTACTGCTTTTTCTGTGTCCCTATAGGTTTTGGTGTGTTGTGTTTCCATTTTCATTTGTTTCAAGGATTTTTTTAAATGTTATTCTTAATTTCCCTGTTAACCCAATGATTATTCTGGAGCATATTGTTAATGTATTTGTGTAGTTTCAAGAGTACATCTTGTTCTTGATTTTCAGTTTTTTTCTATTGTTTTTAGTAAAAATACTTAATATTATTTCAATATTTCTCAATTTTTTGAGACTTGTTTTGTAATCTAACACATGGTGTATCCCTGAGAATGCTCCATTTGCTGAGAAAAAGATGTTTATTCTGCAGCTGTTGTATGAAATGTTCTGTAAATGTCTATTAGGTCCATTTGGCCTATAGTAAAGATTAAATCAGATGTTTCTTTTTTATTTTTTAGTAATTTCAACTTTTATGTTAGATTCAGAGGGTATATATGTTCATGTTTGTTACATGGGTATATTGTGTGATGCTCAGTTTTGAGGTATGAATGACCACCCCAGGTTGTGAGCGTAGTACCCAATAGGCAGTCTTTCAAACCTTGCTCCACTCTGTCTCTTGCCCTTCTAGTAGTCCCCAGGATCTATTGATTCCATCCTTATGTCCCTGTGTACCCAATTATTAGCTCCTTCTTATAAGTGAAAACAGGCAATATTTGGTTTTTCTGTTCCTTCATTAATTTGCTTAGAATATTAGCCTCCAACTGCATCCATGTTGCTGCAAAGGACAAGATTTTGCTCTTTTCATGGCTGTATAATATTCCATGATGTATATATACCACATTTTCTTTATCCTATCCACTGTTGATGGACACCTAGGTTGATTCCATGTCTTTGCTACTATGAGACACACAAATGCATGTGTCTTTTTGGTATAATTATTTATTTTCCTTTGGCTACATACCCAGTAATGGGATTGCAGGGTCAAGTGGTAGTTCTGTTTCAAGTTATATGAGAAATCCCCAAAGTCCTTTCCATAATGGCTAAACTAATTTAAATTCTTGACAACAGAATAAGCATTCCCTTCTTTTCTGTAGCCTCACCAGGATCTGTTATTCTTGTAAGTCTGACTTTTTTATTGATTTTTCTATATAGATCATCTGTCCAGTGCTGGAAGTGGGATGCTAAAGTCCCAGCTATTATTGTATTGGGGTCTATCTCTCTTTTTGGCTCTAATAATATTTGCTTTATATGTCTGAGTGCTCTAGTATTGGGTGTGTATATATATTTACAATTATTATATCATCTTGCTGAATTGACTCTTTGTCATTATATAATGACCTTGTCTCTTTTTACAGTTTTTGTCTTGACATTGATTTTATCTGATATGTATATAGCTATTCCTGCTCTTTTTTTGTTTCCATATGCATGGAATACCTTTTCCTATTCCTTTATTTTCAGGCTATGTATGTCTTTATTGGTGAGGTGAGTGCCTTATAGGCGGGGTATAGTTGGGTCTTATATTTTATCCATTCAGCAAGTCTATGTCTTTTGATTGGATAATTTAGTTTATTTTTATTCAATACTATTATTGATAGGTAAGGACTTACTACTTTCATTTTGTTATTTGTTTTCTGATTGTTCCGTTGGTTCTGCCCTTCTCCTTGCCATCCCCTTCCCCCTCCCCTTCCCTTCCCTTCCTCTTCCCCTACCCCTTCCCCCTCCCCTTCCCTTCCCTTCCTCTTCCCCTACCCCTTCCTCTTCCCCTTCTCCTTTTCCTTCCTTCCTTCCTTCCTTCCTTCCTTCCTTCCTTCCTTCCTTCCTTCCTTCCTTCCTTCCTTCTTTCCCTCCTGTCTTCCTTTGTGTAAAAGTTACTTAGTAATATGTTTTAGTGTTTTGCTTTGTATTTTGTGTGTGTATGTTGTAGGTTTTTGTTCTGTGGTTACCATGAGTCTTGTAAATAACATCTGATAATCTATTATGTTAAACTAAGGACAGTTTAATTCTGATTACAAGAAAAGAAAAAAAATGAACAAGCAAAGAGAAAACTAAAAAACTCCACAGTTTAACTCCATCACCACCATTAACTTTTTGTTCTCTCTATTTTCTTTATGTTCTCTATCTCCTAAGACATTTTTGTAGTTATGATTTTTACACATTTGTCTTTTAGTCTTCCTGCTCAAAATGCGAGTGGTAGTACACAATTACATTGTTAAAATATTCTATATTTGTCCATGTACTTACTATTGCCAGTGAATTTTATACCTTCAAATGATTTCCTGTTGTTCATTAATGTCCTTTTCTATCAGTTTGAAGGACTGTCTTTTGAATTTATTGTTAAGACAGGTCTGATGTTGACAAAGTCCCTCAGCTTTTGTCTAAGACAATATTTTCCCTTCATGTTTGAAGGAAAATTTTGCTGACTATAATGTTCTAAGTTGAAAGTCTTTTTTTTCATCAGCACTTTGAATATGCGATTTACCTCTCTCCTGGCCTATAAGGTTTCTGCTGAAAAGTCAGCTTTCAGACATATCAAAGCTCCTTTATATGTTATTTGCTTCTTTTCTCTTCCTCCTTCTAGGGTCCTTTCTTTATCCTTGACTTTGAGAGTTTGATTATATAAGCCTTGAGGTAGTCTTATTTGGGTTGAATCTTCTTGGCATCTATGACCTTCTTATACCTGGATATTCATATCTTTCTCTAGGTTTGGAAAGTTCATTGTTACTATTTCTTTGAACAAGCTACCCTGATTTCTTTCTCTATATCCTCTTCAAGGCCAGTTACTTTTATATCTGTTTTTATACTTTTGAGGCTGTTTTCTAGATCTTGTAGGCATGCCTCATTCTTTTTTACTTTTTTTCCTCCTCAGACTGTGTATTTTTATATAGTCTGTCTTTAAACTCACGAATTCTTTCTTCTGCTTGATCACTTCTGCTGTTGAGACTCTCTTGATTTTTTCAATTATTTATTTGAATTTTTCAACTCCAGAATTTTTTCTTTTTAAAAAATTAATCGCTTTGTTAAATTATCGACAGAATTCTGAATTTCTTCTCTCTGATATCTTGAAGTTCATTGAGTTTCCTCAAAATAGCTATTTTGAATTCCCTGTCTGAACTGAAATGTCACATATCTCCATCACTTTGGGACTGTTTACTGGTGTTTTATTTAGCTTGTGTGGTGAAGCTATGTTCTCCTGGATGTTTTTGTTGCTTGTGGACATTTTTTATTTCTCGGCACTGAAGAATTAGGTATTTATTTCAATCTTTGAAGTCTGGCCTTATTTGTATGCATCCTTTTTGAGAAGGTTTTCCATGTATTCGTGTGTTGTGATCAAAGCCTGTGGTCACTGCAGCAGTCTCAGCACCAGGGAGCACCCTAAGCCCAGAAATGCTGCGACTCTTGACAACTCCTAGAGACACTACCTTGGGGGGCTTGAGTAAGACAGGGGAGAATCCTGTGGGTTACCAGACAAAATCTCTCACTCTCTTCCCTCTCTTTCCCCCTCAGTCAGGTTGGAGGAAGGGTCACACAAGCACTCTTGTGGCCACCAGTACCACACTGTACCATTACCATCACTACCACCACCAGTACCATCCAGGCACCGCACTGGTTTGCACCTGAAGTCAGTATGGTACTGGGTCTTGACTAAGGCCTGTGACAACTACTGCCTGACTATTGCTAACATTTATTCAAGGATAGAAGGCTTTTTATTCAGCTGGTGGTGAATCCTGCTGAGACTGGGTTCTTTCCTTCAGGGCCATGGATTCCCTTCTGGCCAAGAGTGAGTCTAGAAATGCCATCCAAAAGCTAATTCCTCTAACTGGGTGATTCAGGAATCTTATTTCTGCTTACTTTTACTGTGGCTGAGCTGGTATCCAAGTTGCAAGACAAAGTCTTCTGTACTTTCCCCTCTTCTTTCCCCAAACAAAAGGAATTTCTCCTCAAGCTTCACTGCCTGGAGTTGGGGAAGATGCGATGCAGGCACTACTTGGCCTTCGTAGTTGGTGTCACACTGGGTCACATGCACCCCAAATGAACGGTGTGATATAGACAAACCTCCAGGTCTCACTGAAGGACTGTAGTCCAAGTCCTGACTGACACTCAAATTTATTCTGGCCCCAGACCACTTTATATTCAGCCAGTGGGAGAGCCAGCTAGGACTCAAATTCCTACTGCTGGGTGATTGTTTTAACATGCTGTTGACTTCAGTTTGCCTGATACCCCTGATAAACATAAAAGAAACAATTTTTTGCATATATGTTTATCAGGGATATTGGGCTCTAATTCACTTTTCTTGTACTGTCCTCATCTGGCTTTGGTGTCAGGGTAATTCTGGCCTCATAAAATGAGTTTGAAAGTGTTCACTCCTCTTCAATTTTTTGTAAGAAGTTGAGAAAGATTGGTGTTATTTCTTTAAATGTTTGGTAGACTTTGCTAGTGAAGCAATCTGGTCTTGGGTTTTCTTTACTGGGATATTTTCATTATTGATTTAATCTTCTTACTTATTATCAATTTGTTCAGATTTTCTATTTGTGATGCAGTCTTGAAAGTTTGTAGGTTTCTAAGAATTAACCATTTTTTCTAGTTAATACAGTTTGTTGGTTTATACTTGTTCATAGTATTCTCTTACGATCTTTTGCATTTCTGTGGTATCAGAAATATCAGACATTATGGTATTAGACATTATCAGGTAATGTCTCCTTTTAAATTTCTGATTTTATTAATTTGAGTGTTCTCTTTGTTTCTTGGTTAGTATAGCTAGTGACTTTTCAATTTGGTTTATTTTTTCAAAAACAATTATCAGTTTCTTTGATCTTTTCTAATTTTTTTTTTGTTGTATAGTTCATTAATTTTTCTTCTAATCTTTGCAATTTATTTCCTTCTGTGATTAGTGTGTTCTTGTTCTAGTTTACTGAGGTGTAACATTAGATAGTTTGAGATCTTTCCTTTTTCTTAATGTAGGCATTTAGCACTATAACCTTTCCTCTGGAAACTGCTTTTGCTGCATTCCATAAGTTTTGTGGTTGTTTTTGTTTGCTTGTTTGTTCGTTGTTTTGTTTTTTTGAGATGGAGTCTTGCTCTGTTGAGCAGGCTAGAGTGCAGTGGCACGATCTCAGTTCACTGCAATCTCTGCCTCCCAGCCTCAGCCTCCCAAGTAGCTGAGATTACAGGTGTGTGCCATGATGCCCAGCTAATTTTTGTATTCAACCTGAAGGTGGAGGGTGGGAGGAGGGAGAGGAACAGACAAAATTACCATTGTGTACCAGACTTTGTACTGGGTTGACAAAATAACCTATACACCAAACCTCTGTGACACAAATTTACCTATAAAACAAAGTGCATATGTGCCCATGAACCTAAAATAATTTTTTTAAAAGATCAGATTTATTAAGTAAACTCTTTTGAGTTGACAAGATTTTAATTTTTCTCTTGGCATTTTGCATATATCATCCAACTGTCTCCTGGTCTGCAAAGTTTCTGCTGAGAAATTCACTGATAGTCTAATTAAAGTTCTGTTGTATACAACATACCTCTTTTCTCTTGATGTTTTCAAAATTCTTTCTTTGCCTTTGATTTTTGACAATTTGATTATAATGTTCCCTGGTTAAGTCCTCTTTGAGTTGAATTGTTTCAGAAATTTCTACTTTGTCCTAATGTCAGTGAAAAAATACTCAATGGTTTTTAAATCCTAGATACTGGCCAGGCGTGGTGGCTCACGCCTGTAATCCCAGCACTTTGGGAGGCCAAGGCAGGTGGATCACAAGGTCAGGAGATCAAGACCATCCTGGCTAACACGGTGAAACCCTGTGTCTACTAAAAATACAAAAAAATAAAAAAAAATATTAGCCAGGTGTGGTGGCAGGGGCCTATAGTCCCAGCTACTTGGGAGGCTGAGGCAGAAGAATGGTGTGAACCTGGGAGGCGGAGCTTGCAGTGAGCCTAGATCGTGCCACTGCACTCCAGCCTGGGCGAGAGAGAGAGATTCCGTCTCAAAAACAAAAAACAAAAAACTGTGTTTTTGTTTCTACAATACTCATTTTATTATTCCGGTATATTGAAATCTCATATGACACCAATTTTTATATTATATTTTTTTTCTAATTTCTTCAACATATTTATCAAAGTTGTTTGAAAATCATTGATTTCTAAATTCAATATCAAGATCACTGGATATCTAGTACTATTGTCTACTTTTCCTTTTGGTTACTGATCATATGGTCCTATTTCTCTGCCTGTCTAATTTTCTTGAGCAATGATAAACACTGTACACAAAAACCATAAATGTTCAGATTATGGATGCTGCTTTTCACTAGAGAGGTGCTAGGCAAAGGAAATGGCAGAGTGATCAATTTTATCCAATCAGAAATGGAGCTAGGTCAAAACTGCACTGAAGTTGAGACTCAATTTATTTCTACCCTGTCCCTCTTTCTATAGTATGCCACACGAAGCTCATATAATTGAGGGCCTGGAAAGCATCTGTCTTTGACCTCTGAGAGAACGTAGGAATTTCTTCTCTGCTTTCACAGATTTTCAGTTTAGTCTTGTCTTCTGCAGCTTTTCAGTGCCAAACATCCTGAGAAAGAGTCTGACTGTGTGTCTGACTGCCAGAATTCCTGCTTGTTTCTTAGTTCTCCAAAAACTCTCTGCCATGGGGCCAGGCTTAATTCTATCTCTACCTTTATTCCGAATAGGCAAATATCCCCAGAAAGAAAAGCAAATGGTAGCTTCTCAGTATCCATTCACCACTCTCTCCAGAGCTCTCAAAAATTGTGTTTTTATGGTCCTTTTCTCTCACAGAGATACTTCAACATTTTTGCTCTAATTTTCTAAGCTTTACAGGTTGGTTCTTTTAAGCACTCACTCTGCCCATCTATAAGTTATTCTAATGAGAAAAACTGGTCATGGGTTTGAGGCTGCTTAAGTCTCCAGCCCTGGGTGACTGGTAAAAGCTCTGTTTGTTTATTTGTTCCTTCCCATTGCTTCTCTTTATGAAGAAAACCCAAGTCCTCAGGCTCCATATCACACTAAAAATCATCACATTCTCCCAGCGAAAAGGCAACTACAAATCTTGAGCTCACCTCTGAATATCTTTTCTGAATTTTTCTCTAAAACTGTAGTTTGTCTAATCCTTCTTGTATCCACAGCTCTCTGAAACCTTTAAAAATATGATTTTTATAATGTATCTGGTTTTCGAGGTATTCACATTAAAAGTGTTAGCCTCCTGTAAATTACTCCATTCTACTTAGAAGTGGAATTCTCCGTACATTGTTCTTCATTTGGATTTTTAATGCCAGCAAGGAGGGAAATTATTCTTCAGGTTTGTTTTTGTTTTTGTTTTTGTTTTTGAGACAGAGTCTCATTGTGTCGCCCAGGCTGGAGTGCAGTGGAGTGCTCTTGGCTCACTGCAACCTCCACCTCCCAGGTTCAAGTAATTCTCCTGCCTCAGCCTCCCAAATAGCTGGGATCACAAGCCTGTGCCACCACGCCTGGCTAATTTTTGTATTTTTAGTAGAGACAAGGTTTCACCATGTTGGCCAGGCTGGTCTCAGACTCCTAACCTCAAGTGATCTGCCTGCCTCAGCCTCCCAAAGTTCTGAATTACAGGTGTGAGCCACCACATCCAGCTAATTTTCAGTTATTTAACATTTCATTAATCCCTTTGTATGTATTTCATATCATTCTGATATACTGATATTGTTTGTGATCACTGTAATAAAATAAATTATACTTTTTCATCTCCTCTGACTGCCCAGTTTTTATAAGTTTTTAAAAGCACGATTCAAGCCCAACTCCTCTGGGACACCTTGCCTCACTGGCAGGAGATATCTACTTCCAATAAATGCCTTGACACTACTGTCCTCTGTGCCATCTTCCTCAACAATAAATATTGGCAAAGAGTTCATGGGTTCCAAAATAAAATAACATTTTCATTTGTCTGAAATAGTTTAGATATGGGTAGAGGCCCAGGGAAGAATGAGTTTTGATACTTTCCAGTTTCATCTCACCCTTTTAATTGAAAAGTGATTTTAAAAGACTTTAATAGCTATAGATTGCATGGAAGACAAGCTAATAATATTCTGAAGAAGTAGCTCTTTCTGATTTATTTGGAAAATATATTTTACGGGTCTCCCGCATGCTTTCCTTCTCTGCAAGCTGAGGATACAATGAAAAAAGAAAAATAAGGCCGGATGCGGTGGCTCACACCTGTAATCCCAGCATTTTGGGAGGCCAAGGTGGGCGGATCACGAGGTCAGGGGATCGAGACCATCCTGGCTAACACGGTGAAACCCCGTCTCTACTAAAAACACAAAAAAATTAGCCAGGCGTGGTGGTGGGCACCTGTAGTCCCAGCCACTCTGGAGGCTGAGGCAGGAGAATGGCGTGAACCCAGGAGGCGGAGCTTGCAGTGAGCCGAGATGGTGCCACTGCACTCCAGCCTGGGCGACAGAGTGAGACTCCATCTCAAAAAAAAAAAGAAAAAAAAAAAAAAAAAGAAAAAGAAAATATACACAGAAGTCGGTTGCCTGACAGCAACATCAAATTTATCTCACTGAATCTGACTGTTAAGTTGTTCAACTGAATATTCTGCTTCTGGCTACGCTTAAAATCTCTCAAGTTTCAGGGTTGGGTGAAAAAGCCCACTATGCTACTAATCAATTTATCTTTTCAGTTTGGGTAACAGTAGCTCTCTGGGTCCCAAAGGCAATCAGTTAGTTCCCTGAAGCACATAATTTAGGTATACAGTTTATAAAATGTTAATGTAAATAAAATGATGACTCTTATTTTGAAAAATAGCCTGTAACAGAAATAATGATATTATAGAAGTGGTATTTGAAAATCTAGCCATAATACCTTAATATTAAATTTTGTATATTCAGTAGTATATATTTGTCACTACACCACCGCATGATTTATTCATACCACTCACTCAGTGTCCTCCAGCATTGATCTCAAAGCTGCTTTTTAGCTCTGTAATGAAAACTCTAGAACTTAAAATCCTGATCAAATGTCATCACTACCCCAATCAGAAATATGGCCCATGAGGGTTGAGGTAGAAGAAACTTTGGTTTTTTGGCTCCCATTATAAAATCTTGCCCAGAGCTAACCTGAAAAAAAAAAAAAAAAAAAAAAGAGGATAGAAACAACTCAGTGAGTTGGGAGTCCTGCTGCCATCTTCTGCTCATCAGCATAGATTGAATTTGTCCTTCTGAATCATGTGCTCCAAATATTAAAAGAAAAGGAATGCCTTTGATAAGATGAGCAAGTGCTGGTGTTTAACTAAGATGTGACATTCGGAAATGCACTAATAATGGAAAGATTTTCCTTTCCTTTTTTTTTTTTTTTTTTTTTTTTTTTTAAGAGAGAGTCTTGCTCTGTCGCCCAGGCTGGAGTACAGTGGCACTATCTAGGCTCACTGCAAGCTCTGTCTCCCGGCTTCACGCCATTCTCCTGCCTCAGCCTCCCGAGTAACTGGGACAATAGGCACCCGCCACCTTGCCCAGCTAATTTTTTGTATATTTAGTAGAGATGGGTTTCACCGTGTTAGCCAGGATGGTCTCGATCTCCTGACCTCATGATCTGCCCGCCTTGGTCTCCCAAAGTGCTGCGATTACAGGCTTGAGCCACCGCGCCTGGCCAGAAAGTTTTTAAAAATTCTCTTTAAAGTGAGGTTAATTTAATATCAGTAACAGCCTTGGGACAACAGAAGTGAAGAAAACTTCACTAGAATGTTTCATTATCCATTGTTAAGTGCTTAGAAAGACAAGAGTTAGCTCTGGGATTCATGGGAATATTACAACTTTCTAAAAAGATATGATGCATGATTGTGATATTTTCATAAACAGAAACAAAAACAAAATATTGCAAGGAAACCTCTGAAGTATGTCTCATTAAACTCTTCTTGGAGAACATCTTATGAGTAAAACTCAGCACCTTCTTAGGCTTCCGACTCTACCATGGGGTTGTCTAGAAATAAGGGAATGTCATACTTTGCTTTTGAAAGACAGAAATATCCTAGTTTTCCATTTTATTTGACTTAAAAATCTCCATCATATGAATTTAAGAGTGGAGGTTGCCAATAATATCAGTCCTTTTATTAATATTAATTTACACATGTATTTATAATGTACAAAATTTTATAAGAATATCTAAAGGATCAAGCACAAAAACAGCCAAGACTCCATAGACTGAAACAAATGTATTGAGGTTAACCCAAGAAAAATAGACTGTAGATATAATAAATATTCACAAACCTGAAAGGATAACTTAGCAATGAAACATACAGTTTCTGAGTTTCATTAATTCCTAACATCTTACAGTATTTTCCTCAAGGGCAGGAAACACAGTTTGGTAACCTTGAAGTCTATTTCATTGGTTAACATTATGTTTGGAACTATAATCCAGGTAATTGTATCAATCAAAGTTAAACCAGGGAAGCAGAATTAGTAGGAGATATACATTGAGAGATCTATTGCAAGGAAGTGGTTTACACCATTCTGATGACTGGCTAAGAATATCTGAAGTTTGTAGAGCAGGGCATCAGGAAGGGCAGGCTGGAACTTTCAGGCACAGAATGAAGCTACTGTTCACAGAAAGTCTTCTTCTTTAGCAAAGCCTCACCTCTGCTCTTAACTTTTCAACTAATTGAATCAGGTTCATCTAAAATAACCTCCATGACTTTAAGTCAGCTGATTATGGATTTAAATCACATCTACAAAATCTACAAAACACCTCTACACCAACAACATGATTAGTATTCAATTGAATAACTGGAGACTACAGCCTAATCAAATTGACACACCAAAAAGACAATCATAGTAATATATATGTTGAAACAGGAGAGTTTCTTGATTCCCCTCCCAGGATGTGAAACATGGGTGTGGCTCGCCTGCTTGGTTGCCCTGCAGCTCAAACCCCTAGGGGGAGCACGCAGACAGGCAGGTGCAGAGGCCCTGATGAGTGCTTTTGGGATCCCGCCCCAGGGAGGCATCTAGGAGTGGGTGACTGCGACTCCCAAGGCCCAAGTGGGCATGTGTTGCAAAGCTCTTTCAGATTTGCCGTCTGCAGACGGCTTGAGTGTTAATCAGCTCAATGGACCCTCTTCCTTATCGCAAGGGCAGAGGGCCAGTGTGACAGTCTTCTGTATCCCGAGCTCTTGCCGAGCCTCCCGCAAGAATCACATCACTCGCAGGCTCAAAGGATGAGTGCAAAGTTTTATTGGGTGGTGGAGGTGGCTCTCAGCAAGATGGATGGGGAGCCAGAAGTGGGGATGGAGTGGGAAGGTAGTCTTCCCTTGGAGTTGGGCTGCCCAGCGGCTGTTCTCCGACCACCCCTGGCCAAACTCCCCTCAGAGTTCAGATGTCCCTCCTCTTCTCCCTTTCTCTGCCACCTCCTTCCACCATCGCTGGTCTGCTGGTCTCGACAGACATTCAACTGCCTGTGTGTGTGCCTGCTAAGGTCTTGGGTTTATATGGGGGCACAATTGGGGGGCATGGCAGGCCAAAAAAATGTTGAGGCTGGAAAACAGAAATGCCTGTCCTCATTTAGCATTGAGGGTCTTCAGGCTTAAGGGTGGGGCCTTTGCCAGGTAACCGCCATCTTTTACCCAGTATTTCCGTCTCCTGTCCATATCATTTGAATTTAAGTATTGGTTCATTTCCTCAAATCCCAGAGAGTGCTGAAGATTACTCAGTTGAAATTCAAGTCCTGCTTTCTTGAAAAATCAGAGAAATGAAGTTAGAGAAAGTTTAAATCTTTCTTACCATAAATGTTTGTGTCAATCCTTATAAACACATATAATGGTGAAGAGGAAATATGTCTGCATACAGTTTTCTATAACAAAATGCCATTGAGCATGCATTTCTACTATCCCTAGTCCAAAAAATATTAAAATAAGAAAAATAATTTTGTAGACACTCTATACTTGTCAATGATGAATAGCTGTAACACTGATATCCCTATGTATTGATACATCAACAGAGAATTAGAGGAGTTGTTTTCATAATCCTTAATAAGTATTGTAAAACCATTGAACTATAGGAAGATAGGATTCTTATAAAGATATACCATGTAAAAATACATCACGGAGTATCTGCAACAGTTTAGAACAAATGGAGCAACTTCAGTTCTTTTCTTTTGGCCTTATGATTGGCATTGTTTAAAATTACGTGGTTTGCTCTAGGTGACAGCATAACAAGAAAGGCAACTAAAGATTATGGTAAAAGGAGTTATTACTGTTTTAAAATTTATCTAAGTACAATTGACCTTAGTTTGTTCTAAAATTGTAATATATATTATATATACAATATATAAAATATAATACATATTTTTGTTCATTCAGGTATTCACTACTACAGTCAGAATCAGTTCCATCTCCCCAAAAAACACTCTTGGACTTCTTATTTGTAATCAAATCCCCTCTGTATGCTGAATTCTAGGCAACCATTGATTTGTTCCCTTTCCCTATAGTTTTACTTTTTAAAAGTATTTGAAATTGATGGAACATTCTGAGACTGTCTTCATTCAGCATAAGATTTTTGACATACACCCCTGTTATTGTGTCAATAGGATCAATAGTATTTTTTCCTTTTGGTTCCTGAGAGTATTTAATTACATGGATGTACCGTGATTCATTTATCCATTCTCCAAGGAATGACATCTGGATTGCTTAAAGGTTTTGGCAGTTATAAATAGAGACACTATAAACATTTGTGTGCATGCATTTGTGTGAACATATGTTCAAATTTCTATATGAGGAATATCTAGAATGGGGATTGCTGGATTGTACGGTAAAGATATGTTTCTCTTCGCAAGAACCTGCCAAACTGTTTTACGGAATGACAGTACAATTTTGCACTCCCACTGGCAGTGCATGAGAGTTCTAGTTGCTCCACATCCTTGCCAACTTTTGGTATTGTTAGGTTTTCTTTTTGTTGTTGTTGTTGTTGTCATTAACGGTTTTAGTCATTCTTATAGCCTTGTAGTGATATCTCATTGTGGCTTTGATTTGCGTTTCTCAAATGGCTAATGTTAAGTTTTTTCATATGCTTATTATCTATATGTATATATTCTCTGGTAAAGTGTCTGTTCAGATATTTTGCCTGTTTTTTAATTGCATTAGTTGTTTTATTATTGCTGAATTTTGAGACTTCTTATGAATTACAGTACTTTCTCCTATGTGACTTCTCAGTTTATTAATAATTTCCTTCACATGAAAAAAGTTTATCTAATATTGATGAAATCCTAATTTATCAATATTTTTCTTTAACCAATCATGCTTTTGGTGTCATATCTAATAACTTCTTCCCTAACACGTGGTTATAAAAATTTTCTTTTTATCAGGAAGTTTTATAGTTTTTACAATTTGTATTTTGTTATTTGGTCTATTTTGAGTTAATTTTTCTATAAGGTGTGAGGTTGAGGTTCATTTTTTCTTTATAAATGGATGTCTAATTGTTTCAATACCATTTGTTCATTGAAACAAATGGTAAGACTGTTTTTGCTCTATTGAATTGCCTGTGTGCCTTTGCCAAAATTAGTTTGTCATGCTTTTTTGGAGGAAAGATTCTTTTCTGGAAACATTATTATTATTTTTTGATTGTCCATATTACATCCTAAATACTAAAGCCTTATAATGTCTTAAATTAGTGTGAGTGCTCCAAATTCCCCTTTTTCAAAACTTTTGACTATTCTAGCTATTTCAACATTTTCTATAAATTTTGGAATATTCTTTTCTCTGAATGAAAAAATCCTTTTGAGATTTGTATGATAACACAGATTAATTTGGGGAGAATTGACATCTTAAGTAGACTGAGTCTTCCAATCTGTGTGTATTACATATATCATATTTAAATTCTTTCATTAGCATTTTGTCATTTTCAGTATACAGATTCTGTTTTAAAATATGCATATTTGTAAACCTTTTGGAGCCATTGTAATTGACATTAAAAAAAAGTTTCTAATTGTTCATTACTAGTAAATGGAAATGTGACTGAGTTTTCCTATGATGACCTCATATCCTAGGACTTGCTAAGCTCTCCATAGGCAATTTTTATTTGCAAATGGAAACAATGTTATTCTTTCTTTCCAATGAATTTTTGTATATATTTTTTACTCCCCTTATTACAATGTCTGGAATATATACTACAATGTGGGATAGGAATAGTTAGAAAAGTGGCAAGGACTTAATCCTGGCCATGTTCCCAATCTTATGAGAAAAAAAAACATCTTTTCTCATTAAGCCTGATGATACCTGTTGGGGTTTTCATGTAGATTATTGTTATCAATTAAAACATGTTCACTGGTATTCTTAGTTGACTGAGAGTTTTGCTCCTTAATAGAGGTTGAATTTTATCAAAAATTTTTCTATCAGTTAACATCATCTGCTTTCTACTTTGTTTTTTAATTAATATTTGAATATTAAACCAGCCTTGCATTCCTAGGATAAGCCCGCTTCATGTCGTGTATTATTTATCTTCTTTACCACTTCTGTGAAACTTTTCACTTCACAAGATCCATGCTTTCCAGCCCTCTGCCAAGAAAGCCAGAGTTTTATTTTCCCCACTCTGTTGCATACTTTGAATGACTATGGCTGCCTTAGAGGACAACCAATAAAAGGATGGGGAGGGAGGGAGAGAAAGAGAAAGAGAAAGAGATAGAGATAGAGAGAGAGAGAGAGAGAGAGAGAATATGAATTGAGATTTTGTGATTCTTTCCACACCCTTGGGACCAAAGTTCCTCTGGACAGAGAGAAGGGCTCACCTCCCTTACAGTTGTGGTTACCTGTCTGAATGTTGATGCCATTGCTTCCTCTACTGCCTGGGACTGGAAGAGGAGAGAATGGATGAAATGAAAGTACAGATATTTATTTGACTCTCTCCTACCTGTTAGGAATTTCTTTCCCACTCCTCAAATAAGAAACAGAGACTTTTCTGTGGCACCTTTTCTGAATGCATGTAGTAAGCATGGGTCTTAAGCTTCCTTTGAGCCCAGCCTTGGAACTAGTGGAAAATATAAAATAAAATAAGAAATATCCATTTTGTTGCTATATCAAACTCTGGCACTTTTCTCCAGTTCCACCTTCTCCCATTTAGTTTTGAGTCCTCAGACAGCTTCTTCATGCATTCTATACAGAAGTTTTAGGTGCATTTGGTAGGAGTATGCTTACTTCATCTTATTCAAAACTGGAACTAATACAGATTTTTTTTAGGTAAAAATAGTAAATGAAATAAATATCCTTCAGGCCTTGGATAGAATATACTTACTGCTAATGTTTTACCTTAAAATGCATTTTTATTTGACATAGCTAAGATGATAATTCTTCTGCCTAATTGAACTGTACAGATGATTAATTTGCAAACTTCAGTCCTCAGAAATTACAGTAGAAAAATGCATACCATAGATTTTTAAATAAAAAACCAAACAAATCTATAGAGTAGACTACATATATAATAAAAAGTTAACTACTGTATAGTTTAATGGTTTGAAAATAATAGCATTTCCCTGAATTCTCATTAAAAACAAATTTGTTATTGGGATCAGCTTTTTGAATCTATCATTAGACACAGTTCATTATGTGGCCTTGCATTATCCACACTTGTAATCATCCATACTTGCTTATCACAACTTATTCTTAGCAAGGTTGGAGATTTTGCATTTCTTTTTTCATCTAAGTGCTTTAGGTGGGATAGCAGGGTGATGGTGGGGAAAAACGCAACGTGCTTGATGCATGAGCAAACACACTGACTTGAGTTTTCCTACTGAAAGGAGTTATCTCTCATCTGGCACCTTTTAACTGAAAATATTTGATGTTTGTTTTGACTATTACCTCTGTTGCTGAACCCTGAGTTTAAAAAAATGTTACATATCTATTACTGAGGATTTCTAGGTTCCTGGATACTAAAGACTAACTGAAGAATTTTTTGGCATGCCTTTGCCTAAGTTATTCAGGATCTACAAAATGCCTATGGCCAGAATTTCTTGGAGGGCAGTCAGCACAAAGTGTATGAGACAGACAAGCCAGAGCAACTGGGTTCTAGATCCAGTTTTTCCCTAAAGCATTGTCTTATATAGGGGTTTGGGTTTTTCACACTAAAACACCCATCGTCTCACTTAGTCAACCCAACCCTGCTGTACTATTTTCCCCGTTTTAGGAATAAGAAAAGCCAAAGCATTAAGATCTACTTTGTTAATCTTAGATTCTTCCCACTTCAATGCTACTAGCCAGCTGTGTTGCTAGGAAACCCAGTTTCTTCATCTGTAAACTCAATTTTTCCAAGGCCTTTGCATGTATGATTGAGCCACATTTATACATTTTAGAAACCTATAAACCATAATGTTACTTTACAACCTATAAACCATAATGTTACTTTACAAACGACACCTTAGTAAAATGCATTATTTTTGGCAGTTCACCAATCTACATATGTCTCTGATTCTGTCAGTGAAATGCAAAGCATTCCTTTTGACCACACACCATTGTATAAGTACTGGCTGTGGATCATAGAAGCATATATGACATATGATTAATATGATTAATTAATAACATGATTCATATGATTAATTGATTACATATGATTTCTTGTTGTCTTTACAGAATTATTTAATTTGAAAATTGTGATGTATTTTAAAAGCTATTAAATGTATTGGATTACAACCACCCATCCAAATGCCTCTCAATCTAACTTGTCTCACTAATGTACACATACAATAGAATGGCAAAAATATGAATAGACAATTCATTGACAAGGAAATATATTTAGATAAGATAGAGGGTAGAAGATAGATGATAGATAGATAGATAGATAGATAGATAGATAGATAATAAGTAAATACATACTTAGCCTCAGTAATAGCCAACTAAATACAAATTTAAATGAGACACCACTTTACAAACATATGGTAAAGATATATGGAAATGGGAAACTTTATATACTAGATTATGTTAATATTCTTAAAACCCTTTATAGAGTCTCTGGCATATGGTAAGAATTTCAAATTGCTTGTTAAAAGTCAATCAAATAATTAAATAATTAAACTGCTAGTGAAAGTGTGAATTGTTTCAAACCTTATGGAAAGTTATCTGGAAATACCTATAAATACTAAAAGTTAACTTTTGAATGAACATTGCTACTTTTGGCCAATACTTTACAGCAATAAAAGCACAGTACATAAGAATATAGGTAGAAGACGTTTACTTCAACAAAAATACTGAAAGTAAAGTGAATATTCAGTAGCATGGTAACACTGAATAATTTTATCAGTCAGAGTCAAAGGGAACAGAGAAGTCATGATCATTATCCATAAGGGAAGTATTTTAAAAGTATAATTAGTATGTAGGGAAACCATAAGTGCTACTTCAATGACCAAAGTTTAGTAGCATTGGAGTTGCTACCTTCCCTAATTCCAAAAAGAGGAACCTGTGCAAAGTTCAGAAGAAGAAAGTAGAGGAAAGGGCCCGGGTGCAGTGGCTCACACCTGTAATCCCAGAACTTTGAGAGGCTGAAGTGGGTGGATCACCTGAGGTCAGGAATTCGAGACCAGCCTGGCCAACATGGCAAAAACTTGTTTCTAGCAAAATTACAACAATTAACCCAGGGTTGTGGTGCGCTACTCGGTAGACTGAGGCAGGAGAATCGCTTGAACCCAGGAGTTGGAGGTTTCAGTGAAGCAAGATCACGCCACTGGACTCCACCTGGGTGACTGAGCGAGACTCTGTTAAAAAAAAAAAAGAAGAAGAAGAAAGAAAGAAAGAGAGAGAGGAAGGAAGGAAGGAAGGAAGGAAGGAAGGAAGGAAGGAAGGAAGGAAGGAAGGAAGGAAGGAAGGAAATAGAGAAAGACCTCCTTGAGAGGAGAAGTGGTGCTCAGTTGAAAAACAGTCAAGATGAGTCTGACTTGCACAAAGGCAGTCAGGGAATAAATAAGCTGCCCTCACCTTTTTCTTCTCTTGTTAATCTCCTGTCTATTTGTCAACCCAACCAGAGGACAAGGGAAACCACGGGAGTTTGCCTCCTGAAGAGCAGCATAGAGGTGAGTGGCAAGCAGATCTGGGTAGTCAAGCAGAAGGTATCCAGAATGATATTCATATTCCATGGACACTGTGGAATAATACACAGCCATTAAAAAGATGAATTGATATGGATGACTATGCATGATACATATTCAGAAAAACAAACTGGGCCGGGCGCGGTGGCTCAAGCCTGTAATCCCAGCACTTTGGGAGGCCGAGGCGGGCGGATCACAAGGTCAGGAGATCGAGACCACAGTGAAACCCCGTCTCTACTAAAAATACAAAAAATTAGCCGGGCGCGGTGGCGGGCGCCTGTAGTCCCAGCTACTCAGGAGGCTGAGGCAGGAGAATGGCGGGAACCCGGGAGGCGGAGCTTGCAGTGAGCCGAGATCGCGCCACTGCACTCCAGCCTGGGCAACAGCATGAGACTCCGTCTCAAAAAAAAAAAAAAAAAGAAAAAAAAAAGTAAAACAAACTGGAGTGTAGAGTTTTAAATATTATTTAATTTTTAAAAAATAATTATCTGTGTGTATGTACAGGTATCTGTATATATTTATGTATAAACCTATATTTTGTATTATTTTATGACATGGTCAGTCAATTATGGCCAGGAAAGGAGGGTCGGGGGGAAAAAAAACAGTTTCTTACGTTCATAGGTCCTGCAGACAGGAGGCACTGCACACCACCCAGAGGTGCATGGAAAAGACACCAGGGTAGTCAGGTGCAAGAAGACAGGAACAACAGGAAGGTTCAGGCCACTGCCTTTATTGAGGTTTGCATGGTAAAGGCAAAGCGGGCAGGGTGAACAGTTCAGGATTGACTAATTGCAAAAAGTTTGGGGGATTTTGACTAGAGGGGTGATCTCAAGTTGCTTGGCACCTGGTTCTGAATAATTAAAGTAGAGGAAGATTGTATCCTTGGGTGGTTGGACAACATAGAGGTAACATGGCCCTAATTGGTCAGTTTGTTTATCAAAGTCATGCTCCTGGCTGGACCCTTTGTGGTCTTGAAGAATTAGCTAGCCCTTGTGGGGCAGTCTGTCTTCAGCCAGAAAAGTTTTTTTTTTTTTTTAAGAGCTCAAAACATCATACTATAGAGAAAATAAATATTTACAATGCAAATATATAGACACATACAGGCATGTATGTATTGTATATAAATATGTATATATAATGTTTGTGCAAAAAATGATGTTAGGAAGAGTGTTTTCCACACTGACTTGCATACGCTGGATATTTGAGGTGAATGTGAACGGTGTGGAAGAAAGGCAGATATAAGGTTAGAGAAGGAAGGAGATTGTTACCTCTCCTTTACGCCTACATCCTTAGAGTTCCTACAGAGCGCATTCACTTGTTATTTAAAAATCTAAGAGTTTAATGCCATGAGAAAAACAGGAAAGAAACTTCAAGACATTGCGTCTATGGGCTAAAATAGAAAAGTGTAGTCCAAGTCTCTCCAGCATTTCTCTTCTTCCTGAAGAAAATAAAGACCCAGTGAAAAATATGGTGGGTCTGGTGAGTGTAAGGTCACTTTTCTAGAGTTTTTTTTGTGTGTGTATACCTCGTTTTTATCTAAGTGATTCACAAGTACCACTCTATCTTGGAGAAAAGATGTAACAAGTGTTCAGGAGACACCATGAGCACTGCTTCATAAGCAAGAGCGATTCTGGAGAACCTAAGTGGATTAAAACACACACATATACACACACACACTCACACACACACGCATACTGTCTTACTCATACACATAATCTGCTTCTGAGATCACCTCCATTTAAATTTCAATAAATCATTAACCATTCTAGAAAATATTGACTATTATGTGAAAAATATACTTTTAGTGAAAGAACATATTATTGAAAGATAAGTAAATGAATGCAAAATTACATACTGAACATATTAAAATAATTTAAAAACACCTTTCAAATAACCTATTTAAATTAAACCATTAAGATATAAGTAAAGTCTAGAGTATTCTCCCATGTTCCCAGCAGAGTTTAACTTTTATCTTATAAATATAAATGTTCCATTGTAGACAGAAATTCCTGAGGACTGTAATATCTGGGGACTAATTTTTTTTCTTTAGGCTGCAGGAGTGTCCAATCTTTTGGCTTCTCTGGGCACACTGGAAAAAGAATTGTCTTGTACTGCAGATAAAATATACTAATGATAGCTGCTGAGCTAAAAAAAAAATTGCAAAAAATCTCATATTGTTTTAACAAAGTTACAAATTTGTGTGGGGCTGCATTCAAAGTCTTCCTGGGCTGCATGCGGCCCATGGGCTGCAGGTTGGACAAGCTTGCTTTGGGACATCAACTTAGAATATGAGATCAATAGCTTTTCAAAACGCATCTTGGAAGCCATTATCCTTAGCATACTAACACAGAAACTGAAAACTAAATACTGCCTGTTCTCACTTACAAGTGGGAGCTAAATGATGAGAACACATGGACACATATAGGGGAACTATATGGGAACAACACACACTGGGGCCTTTCAAAGGGTGGATGTTGACAGGAAAGAGAGGATCAGGAGAAATCACTAATAGGTACTAGGTTTAATACATATATGATGAAATAAGCTGTACAACAAACCCCCATGACACATTTACTTATGTAAGAAATCTGCACTTGTACCCCTGAACTTAAAAGTTAAAAAAAAAGATATATGAGTGCCTATACATACTATGAATTCATTTGTGTTGCTTCTATCTTCAATGAGAAATATTGAGAAAGTGTTAATACCATTAGAAGAGTAATGGATTGAAAACCAAACTGCTTCTTAAGGAGTTCAAAATCCAGCTGTAATTTAAAGTCTAAAAGGAATGATGACCTTTATTTACTTGTGCTTGAAAAACAGCTTCCCAATTCTCAACCACAAGTAATTACAGTCATGCATTGCTTAACAATGTGCCTTAGACAATTTCCTCATTGTCTAAACATCATAGAGTATACTCACACAAAACTTGATGGTATAGCCTACTACAAACCTAGGCTATATGGCATAATCTATTGCTTCTAGGCTACAAACCTGTACAGCGTGTTGCTATATTGAGTACTATAGGCAATAGTGACACAATGGTAAGTATTCATGAATTAAACATATGTAGACATAGAGAGGATACCGTAAAAATGTTAAATAAAAGATTTTTTTTAATGGTATACTTGTATAGGGCGCTTACCATTGATAGGGTTTGCAGAACTGAAAGTTGCTCTGGGTAAGTCAGTGAGTGAATGGTAAGTAAATATGAAGGCAAAGGATATTACACCACTGTAGACTTTATAAACACTGTACACTTAGGATACACTATATTTATTTTTAAAACTTCTGTCTTCAACAATAAATTAGTCTTAGCTTACTGTAACTTTTTTACTTTATAAAGTTTCAATTTTTTAACTTTTTGCTTTTAGTAATAACAGCATAAAACAATGTATAACTCCACAAAAATATGTTCTATCCTTATAAGCGTTTGTTTTTATTTTATTTTTCTTTTTAAACATTTTTTTGTTGTTAAAAATGGAGATACAAACACTAGGCCTATACATGGTCAAGACCAAGATGTCACTAGGCGATAGGAACTTTTCAGCTCCATTAAAATCTTATGAGACCATCATCCTATATGCAGTCCATTGCTGACCCAAAACATCATTATGTGGTACATAAATGTAGATTCTTGTTCTCTACTCAGTCATGGTTTTGGATAAGCGCTATTACTAGTATAAACATTCCCTTTCATCTGCAATGCCCAAGTGTCTGCCTAGATTGCATTAATATTCAATAGTCTAAGGGATTCTTGTGAGTGAACCATTGAGAAAATATAGTTTTTCTCTTCCTATGCAAATGATATTTGTAATTTGAAGATCAAGCAGAAGATTTCACTAGGGCTTATATCTGATTTTAAACTGTCAGCTGTGTGAAATACAGCAGGTTTTTATTTTAGTGTTTCTACATAGTCCTTTGAAATACTTTAGAAATATAAGATGTCGTAAATATTTTGGTACTGTTAAGAGTACTTTGCATGTTCATGGTAGGTGATTAGCAACATAGATGAAGTGGCTGAAGATAGCTGCAATAAAGATAGATTGTTCATAATTCACATAAACTAATTTAGCTTTGTAATGCAAGTAGGAAAAAAAAGACCATGCAGATAAGTAAACCTTCAGAAAAAGAAGAAGCCACTTTTATGTTTCTCTCATATCAGTCTCATGACTGGAATTTAAATGCAGCAAAGCATACTGGGATCTGACCTACTTTTGAAATAAGGAAACATAATAATCATTTGTAGGCAACTGTAATATGAGGGAATTCAATGAGGCCCTTCTCTCAGCAGCAACTTATCTCGAAGTCAGAAAGTTACTCTAAGTCTGGAATGTTGGTTAAATGTTAATCCGGTAATTTCTATTTCTTCTATTCAACTGGGATTCCCTAAATACGTGTGAATTTTTATTATTTACTGGAGGATTTTGTATAACTCCACGCCCATTATCACAGATACCCACGTTTATAACATGTTTCTATTTTTAAAGTATTTTCAAATGTCATTGACTTTCAAATATTACCTTTCACAATGCAACTTGCAGATCTTGTTTAAAAACACATGCCAGACTTGGACTTGCTACAGATAACATGCTACACTGGCACAGCTGTTTCATCAGCCTTACCTGGGATCATTTTCAAAATTCCAGGGCAAAACAGGAGTCCCACAGCTAAATGCCTGGAATATCACCAGTCTCACAGCACTGAGTCAGTATGACACACAGACAGTGAGTCAAAGGTTCTCAGGTCTATAAGATTCCAAACAACTGGTGCTCTCTCTGTTCTCTCACCCTCTCTTTCTCTGTCTCACGTCAAAGGAAATATGGAAACTTTTACATTATGGGCACAGAGTCTATTGGAAAGAGTACTAAGAGAGCCAAGCTGTATGTGCGAGCTGTGTGGGTAGGAACATAAGTCACACTGAGATCTTTCCAGGCATGGATGCAAATGTGGAGTGTGTTGCCCATCATTAGTATCAACTTCAGAGGTGAAAGGCAGCAATTATATAGCTGATTTTTAAAAGGAAAAACACACGGGTAGCAAAGAATTGATAAAAGGATATTAAAATGTGACTCTTATATTTTAACTCATGGAAGTGGAGCCTGGAGTTTAGGACATTTTGTTAATACTTAAGCAATTGACTTATGTACATTAACCTGGGGAAAAAGTGCATCAGGCTTAAATTTTGATGATATAAAATACATACTCTACCAAACTGAAATTATACCCTTGACATTGCAGAATTATAACTTGAGCTAAAAAGATCATTACTAGTGAAATTCGAATGTTGTTTATAATCACAAATTCAATATAGGAAGCTAAACATCAGTAACATTGAAATAGCTAATCTCATAATCGCTTTCTCTGTTTTAGGAATTCATCTTTGTACTTCCGGGTGACTGAAAGCAGTGGTATAGGAGGAGGTTCATAAAAGTATATGAAGGGTCTTACAACAAAGAACAAACAGGTGATTGTTACTGGAAAACTTGTGTAAGCAGGTCCAAGTTTGAAAACGGTAATGTCTTCCCATACCTTCGATCACCAACATTTGAGCACATAGGAAGCTTGCATTCTGGTAGAAAATAGAACAGAAAGTAAAATAGAACAATAAGGAGCTAAGTGCATAAGTAACCAGTAGAGAAAAGCAAAGACCATGGCTATTTTGTGGTGCTGGGGAAGGCAGGACAAATTACCACCAGATGATATGACAAAATTCTTGTGAAATATGCCCCTAGAGAACACTTAAGGGTTAATATTACAGGAAGGGTGCTGGTAAAAGAGTCTTTACCTGAAGAAAATAATTTCAACGCTTTTCTAAGTACCTATTGCTCACAGTCTATTTTCTTCTTCATTCCTATGGTGTGTCTAGTAAGGAGATTATACCAGGCAACAATTTTAACAGTGTCATGTCACACAGCGTGTTTGCAGGTTGGAGCCTACTGAATATCCTTATTGACTAGTGTTAAATTTTTAATGGTAGTCCATGATTTAATAATGACCTATATAGGTCCCTGCTGCCTCTCAATGTTACTGATTTTCCCTCACTGTCACTGGCTGTCTTCCACTCTCCCATACTGTGTTAGCTCTTGGGGGAAAAAAGAAATCATTATCATTAGGAGTCCTGTGGATTCAAAAGCAAAGGAAGACAAAAAGAGGTGAAAAGGCAATAAAATATTATGTATGTATATAGTGTGTGTGTGAAATATCTTTTAGGAGAAGCAGAGTTTTATACTCTTAGACCAGTCTGATAGGCCCACTCTGTGACCCACTGCCAAATCTAACTTCTTCATATGCTTGCTAGCTGAACTTTTCACTTAATTTCATATTGGGTCAAGAGTTCAAAGGCCTCTTGTTGGGTTCCAAGAGTTAGCAGAAGTGTTTTAATATCTGTTGAGTGACTGATTGATAAGTAACAAGCACTGTGATAGACATGTATTCTCATAACTACCCTGTGAGCTATAATAATATTAATCCAATTTAAAACAGAGGGGAGCAAAAGCTCAGAAAAAAAGATTAAGTAATTTACCAAGGCAAGGGTGATGGAGTGAAAATTCAGATATGTCGAACCCCAGAGAATATCACTGCTGCTTCTTCTGCTATTCCACATTGCCTCTGCAATGTTACCAGCAGTTTATGTCTTAATGTGATTTAACTCAATCTGGAGCCATTCACTCATCTGGATTCAACAAACATTTGTCGAGCACTGTGTGGAGTACTGTTACTTCCTGAAGCCTTGCTGAGATAAGCGCACTGAGGAATTTGAGTTTGGCATGGCAGTGGGTTAAGTGGCTGCATGTTGATTATTTAGCATAAGCATAGATGGGCAATACCTGAGAAAGGCCCCTAAGGACTTCTTGGACTAAGAATTAGAAAATAAACTAGATAATGGAGAGTGAGAAGGTACTAATGACTAATTTTACATCCTTAAAAAGTATCACCAGGTTTGATAGTTTTTAAATTGCCAACCTGGCTAAGTTGAACTACATTTCCCTAAATTCCCTGTATGTTCCTGGTTAAGGTAGGTACCAAAAAATATTTTTGGGCGAGATTTTGTGGGCAAGTGAAGCAGCACCCATTTTGTCTTTATGCTCAGGCCAAGGCAGGCACTTTTGTAGCTTATGCATGTTGTCACTACTCTGCTTGCTCACATTATTCCAGTAGGGGTCCTAGCCAAGCTGCACTGCCCCACCTTCCCTGACCCTCCTTTAGGTTCTCTGACTTCTGGGCCAGGGCATGTTTAACTCCATGACGAAAGGTACCAGCTTCTCCTGAAGGACAGCCAGTTCATCAAGGTTGGAGACAGTTCCACTCTGTCCTCATAAATTTACAATCATCTCCTGGTCATTGGTTCTAGATTGTCCCGGTGCTCCCCCACTTCGTATCCATTTTCCCTTTCCAACTGTCTATGCCTATTGTATTTCAACTTCCAGCATCAGACACAGAAGAAGCGGTCTGAGACTGTTTAATCAGCTTCCACAGCTGTGTGAAGTCAAATTCCTATACTAAACCTTGCTTCTCTGATAGTACCCTAATATATGAGGGAGAGATCTGGATGTTTTCCCTCCCACTTTCTAGACCACATGACCTACCTGTATCTAATACTCTTTCAACATCAAATATTTATGTTCCTCAGAGACTGCATGCCTCTTTTCTCCTTGGTCCACTTGGTCTACCTAAGCCACCTCCTACAGTCCATGTTTTCAGTTACCTCTAGGAGCCACTGTAAGCTACAACTATCACTCAGTATCAGTAGGCTGAATTTCTCTTGCAAGTTTCAATCCTGTATATCCAATTGCCTATTGAACACGCCCATTTAGATGTTTGCACTAAATACAAACATTTAATTTGTTCAGAATCAAAGTTATTATTGCTCTCCCCATCCTCTGGAAAAAAAAACAAAAACAAAAAACACACAAATGAACTGACAGATAAGCAAGCAGCCCTCTTCTTCTCCCAGTGATTTTTCTTTATCAGAATGACCATCCATCTAGTGCTCAAGCCAAAATGCCAGTTTCCTTTCACATCTCGCTATTCTCCACACCTAATCACTCAGCCATACATTTTCTAAATATCTATCAAATCCATTCACTTTTTTCCAAGCCACCCATTCTCCAAGATTTATCTGTCGTTATGAAATGCGCATCTTGTAAGACATACAGAATATATACATTTGCTATATACATTATATATAATATTTATTTGCAATATGTACTTTGTATATATTTACATATATGAGCTCATGTTATGCATACTTTTCTGAAACTTGCTTTTTCACTTAATATTCTGTAAACATTACTATTGCAAAGTATTACGTGCCATGAGAGTACCATTATTTATTTAAATTATGGAACTAATAGGCACATGTGGTTAAAATGTATGCAGAAATCTATGAAATAGAGAGTAGAGTAAAATCTACCATTTTTCATGGTTTCCTTTCTATTCTGCTGTTGCTGCCACTGCTAAAAGTTTATTATACTGGTCACACTGAGTTTAATATAACAACTTTAAATCTTGTGCTATACTTCTATTTTTTGATTTGTCAACATTAAACAGTAACTATTTACTTCCTTCAATAAAGTTTGAGAATTCACTGTAGTTAGACTATTGCCATGCGCCTGCTACAAATTCAACACTTTTTACTGATTTAGTTTTAGTTTTTTGTGTAGTAATTTCAACTTTTAACTAAACTATATTTTTATGGCTTTATATCTTTTTTCATCAACTTTTAACACTATCGAGACACTATCTAGAGGAGACTTAGATATGAAAGATGAGTCTCCTCTATGAAAGGTGAGGTAATGATTATCGCACTGGATTTTTCTCCATCTTGTTTTTTCTGTTCCATGTCTCAACTTCCATCATCTCTATCATGATTTTGGCAACATCAAGGTAAGTAATATTGATCAGTATATTCAGGTACATTACTCTACTTAAGTTTATTCTCTTTATTTGTAGGTTTTTAAATAAAGGCTGAAAACCAATAAATAACATTTTTATATCCACATTTAAATACTATTTACTGTAAACTTAAATAAGACATATGGATCATAAAAAAAGCAATAAAACCCTGTGTAACTGAAGCTTCTAAATGGCAAATGGTTAATGGCTTCTGTTGTTGTTGTTTTCTTTCCAGTGTCCTTCACTTTTTCTAATTTATATGCAAATTTTTCTTATATCCTATGTAATACTTCCTTGGATTACCAGGAGCATCTGCAGCTGAAGAAGTTGAGTTCATTACTTATTGCAGCTGGAAACTGTGGGGAAGCCTCTCACTAAGGAGTGTTAGAATGAACCTACTATTGGATTTAGAATTACTTTATATAATTTGGGAGAGTTTAAGTAAGTAGGGCTTTCTTTAAATTGCATGCTCTCAGGAAGTGAAGTAATTCTGTGATTGGATGTTGTAGTAAGTCTATCTAGAAGGAGAGAACATTAGATAAAGGTTAAAGATATAATTGATAAGGATAAAACAGTCACTCTTATTAGACAAGATAGGAAGATGCTGGTCACGTTCGTGGTTTGAAAAATATTTGTATTTTGTCTGTGTTCAGACATGATTACATAGTGGTCTTTATTTCTCTTATTTCATCATGGTCACAGAGTGGACTTGTCTCAAGTTTATGTTCTATGAGACTACTTATGTTCAACAGGAAAAACCAAGGCCTATCTGTGAGTGCTAAGACCAACACCAAGACTTAACTACTACGAGGCCACCCATTCCAGAATGCTGATTTTGGGCTGCTATCTATATCTATCTATCTATCTATCTATCTATCTATCTATCTATCTATCTATCCATCCATCCATTAATATCTATCTAATCTTCTATCTATCATCTGTCCATATATTCCTTTGACCCTTGAACAACACAAGTTTGAACTGTTTGGATTTCCTTTTGCATGGCTTTTCTTCCATCTCTGCCACCCATGGGACATTAAGACTAAGCCTTCCTCTTCCTCCTCTTTCTCAGCCTACTTAATTTGAAGACAATAAGAATGAAGACCTTCATGATGATATACTTCCACTTAATAAATATTAAATATATTTTCTCTTCCTTATGATTTTCTTAATATTTTTTCTCTAGCTTGCTTTATTGTAACAGTAAAGTATATAATACATATAACATGCAAAATATGTGTTAATTGACTACACATTGGTTAGGCTTCTTGTTAAGAGAAAGCTATTCATAAAGGTTTTGAAAAATAAAGAGTGATAGTCAAAGTTTTTACTGCATGGGGGTCAGTGTCCATAACCCCCATGTTATTCGAGGGTCAACTATATATTATGTATACCTTGTATAAAATCTTACATATATACATATATGTATGTGTACAGGTATATATATAATCATATATATAATCCTATACATATAAAATCTTACACATATATGTGCATAACATGGTTTTTGCATGTGTTTGTGTATATATAGATACATATGACACATATGTACATACACATATATATGCAAGGATACCAGTGGTTTCTAACTTGAGGTGATTTTGATCCCCTGCCTTTACCAGACAATGATGCTGCTAAATATCCCACAATGCACTTGATACATTTTTACAACAAAGAATTATCTGAGCCAAAGTGTCCATAGTGCCAAAATTGAGAAACTCTAATGTGCACATATATATGTATATGTATATGCATATCAAATCATATGTGTACATACACATTCTTACATATAAACATATATATGTGTATGTGTGGGCTTAACAGATTAGAAATTTTCTGAGTTCCTCCATATCTCCTAATTTTTATTTTTTCTCATAATTTGTTTACATATAGATTTATAGGCTTAAAATTAGAAAATATTACTCTACTGTCTTCTATTATTCAGTGTTGCTGATGAAACTGAGGAAAATATGATATTTGTTTCTTAATATTTAAGTTTTTTACTCTCCCTTTTCTCTCCTGTGATCTTTCTACATGTATGTCTTTTTGTAATTTTTCTCATTAATTCTGTAGGCCCCTTCAACATAAACATTTATACTATATATGTCATACTATAATATTAGTTTTGAAAATTCTCTATTAGATTTTAAATGTTTTTTCTTCTCCATTATTTCTGTTTGCTATACATTCTGAGTCTATCATCCATGTATTGCAACCTTTATCATGTACTTACTTATACTTTACATTTTTATCATAGTCTAGGAAACTTATTTTATTCCTGATCACATATTTGCTCTTCAGCCATTTTTATAGTATCAATCAGAAAATTCTTTATTTTTGTTCTCAAAAATCATATTTTAATTTTCAAGAACTTTTTGTCATTCTTTATCTTATCATGACAGCCTGGTTTTGTTTTAAAAATGCAGCATCATTTGAAACTCTCTAAAGATATTAAGTATATATTTCAATTATCTTTTTTCTCAGATGATTTGTTTCCTAGGCAGTCTTATTATTGCTAAAACCCATGGTGCTGGTTGTTCTCAACTCTCTTGTTAGTCTTGATTGCCTATTCATAATTAATTGAATGACTAGATTGATTAATATAGGCAGGGAGCCTGGAGACCTACACAGTTGCCAAAACAAGAAGTGACTCTCGAGGTGAAGTGGGATAAATTCTTTCTCTCGGGGCAGATTATAATTTCTAGTTTCCCCAGTCCTATCTGCTGTGGCAGTTAGGACTTGTCCAAAGCTCCAGGGTGCTTTTCTCTTAGGACTTCAAACTCTTCCCAGAAAGACCAGAGACTTTCTGTAATTTGCTCCAGTGTTTTACCTTGAGAGCAAATCTTCTCTTACCAGTCATTCTGTTTGGCTGCGGGAGAAAGGAAAGGCTTGCTCTCTGGGCTATTTTGTATTCATTCATTTAATGACTTTTTCTATGGCCCCAAGGCCCACTTCTGCTCTTTGAATTTGTTGGCTTTTATTTGGAACTCCTTTAGGAATAATTGGGGGAAACAACTCATAAGTATACCTTCGGTTGGTGTCTCCAGGGCCTCTCTAGATGTTTGAGCAGGTTAAACCCTGCATAAGTCTATGTAAATTGAGCCCCTAGAGTTATACAGTACACAGCTTGAAAAACATAGCTCTGGTATTTCATCTGCTGTGACTTCACTGCCAATCTTTATCTAACTCCCAAAATGTCTGCAAATTCTTACCATTGTGGTTTCCCAATGATCTCATTATTTTATTCTCTTGAAATATTATGTAAGTATTCAATACGACCTTGGAAGGAAATAAAAAATGGTAGTACTGGCTAATGACTTGAACCAGAAACCATATACTATATTTAGTAGTATATTTTCCTCTGATATTACCTATAATTGGACTATGTCCCCTGCATATTATTTCACCACAACCCATAAAAGGGAGAAACAATAAATCTTAACACAATAGGTATCTCTAAATTTTTCAGTGTTATTTATGAAAAACTATGACTTATCCAGAGTAACATAAAAATCATGGAGATTTTCTGAAACTATGTTTGTATCGGCCTCTGATACTTTAAACAAAGAAACATATTAAATAAAGGTGCATGTATAAAAGTGAGAATCATGAGGATAGAAGTTATTTTTTAAATAAATTTACACGTCCTTATGTTTCTGTATTTAAAACTTTCAGCTATGTAAATATGATTTAACGAAAAAAATGATTAGACATTCTTGAAACTTCTAGTTTAAGAGGGAAGAAAACCAATAAAAAGGAAAAAATAAAAGACATATTATTGACTATCTTTTCCTTTCTTATTCTAATGAATGGTATACAGTCAGTTGTGGCTTTACCTTAATATGTGTCCACCAAGGAAGGATCAACAATGTGTCACAGTATCCCCGAGAAGCAGATTCTGAGAGGGAGACTCACATGCAGTATATTTATGAAGGGGTGCTCTTAGGATCAATGCCTATGAAAGGAAGAAAAAGAAAGTGAGGAAAGCATAATTGAACAAGGTTGTCATCCCAAACAAAACCTCAGCCCACCCCACTGGAAGCTCCTGAACTCATCTGGTGTTTAAGAGATCTCTCAAATTAGGATGAATGACCTTGGCTGTTTACTTCCAAATTGATCAGACATTGAGTGTAGGCACACCCTAAAAAGGTGTGACTTGGCTAAGGCAACGTTCTTCTGAGGATAACCCCCTAAACAGCTGATAATTGAGGGCCATCTTATGCTATTCCTCCCAACAGTTAGGGAAATAAATACTTTATTCCTGAAGGGAGATATAGGCAGTACAATCTCAAACATCAACCACAGCTGACTCTTATCACTCGAATTCACTTCTTATAGGTTCTGGGAACATCTGTATTCTCTAAATATAAGGTATACTAAGAGGAAGAAGGTTAGTGGGACAAACTAGCCCAGATACCAGGTCACAATATCATACAAGGAAACGTTTCTCAAAGGCTGCAAATCTCCAGAATACTAGGGGTCTGCACGAGATTCTCCCACTAGGGGCTTGCCATAAAATCTGTATGGAATTCTTTCCAGTCACTCATATCTTCAAAACCACAGGGCCTTCCAAGTCATATAAGCCAACCCCAGCAGCAAGATTGCCTGCACTGAAGCCTGGAATTACTGCAGAGCCCCTCCTGCTCGGAGCCTGTTGTGGGTGTGACTGACTGACAGAAGGTAAAAGAATTTGCCAAGACAGTTGTGGGTAAAGAAGATAGATTTATTGGAGGAAGTATGATGATACCTTGCAAGAAAGCAACAGGCAGCACACCTGAGAAGGGGCTGTCTGCAGAGTCAGGGGCTGCAGGGACATTTTATAGGGTCATGCTGCTGGGGCTAAATGCAAAGCAAGGTCGTTGGGCCAGCAAATTGATTACCTGACTCTCAGAACAATTGTTCTCTCCTACCCAGGGCCCATTCCTTGTTGTTGCTTGCTTATTAGGACTCCACATCCCCCCACCCCACCACCACCAACAGAACAACAATGACAAATCTTTGACATTGAGGTGGAGGTCTCATCTTCCAACTGCTTCCTGCGGGCCTGGGACATAGAATTGACCCTACCTATGGTCACTAGTCTATCAGGAGACCCTGTGTGTTATTGTCCCATAATGTGGGACTTACAATATTGGATCTTGCTGGAGGAAGGGGTTCATCAGAGAGGGGGAACATGTCAGGGCAAAATTGGTGTCCAGCTAAATCCAGGGGAGGTTTGTAAAGATATCAGACATCATTGGGGAGATAATGACATCCCGTTCACATCATCATTTGAAGTTGAAACTGCCGAATTCTAGAAGACACAAATTTGACAAGTAAGTTACTGGAAAATGACATTCAGGGTTGGGATGTTGGGGGTAAGGTGAGGGAGAAGGAGCAGATGGATTAGGTGTAATTGAATATGAAGGTGGCTTGTCAAGGGAAGGTGTGGCCTCAGTGGGTTCATCTGGTTGGGGAGATCAGAAGCGAGTAAAAGAAGGTTCGTCCAAAATGTTAGAAGAGCAAGTGAGGCCAAAGAACTTGGTCAAGCACATCAGCAGGTTTGGCAGAGATCAGGATCCCCAGAGTCATGAAAGCCTGGATATAAGGAACTTCAGACCGTTTAAAAGAGTTGTGACAGAAAAGGCCAAGCTGCAGAATAGTGTAGGGGGCAAGAGTCCTGCCTGGAGGCCAAGAGGACTCCTGACCTGGAAGGTTATAGAGTGGTCATGCTGTATTATATAAGAAAATTAGATGTTTCTTTTTGAGAGTCTGAGTGTCAGATTTATCCCAAAGCTTTAAAACACAGCCCAGCGGCGAGTCTGAAGGAATGGAGGGGCTTTGTACCATGATGGGACTGGGAAACAATGTCCACTAGGAACATGAACTACAATTTCTCTCGGGGCCTCCTTCCAAGGAAAGGGGGTTCCACTTATGTCCACTAAGGGATCCACTTTCAAAAGAGGCATCCAACCTATTGGAAAAGATCTCCCAGCGCTAGGGCCTTGCGCTGGATGAACGCTGGGTGAGCGACCCCAGGTCAGTCCAGTACAAATTATGCGGAGCTTTCAATCCAGGTATGGGGGCGTGGGGCGGGGAAATGTTGAGGGACGACTTACCCTCTCGGCGCTATCGGGGATCACCTGGCTTAAGATGTCCGAAGCAAAGTGGCTGGCTGTCTTCATGTGGGAACTTAGAGAGAGAAAGAGGGGTCCTGAGTCCCCCAAAACATGTGTAGATTTGCCCTGGTCTAACTTCCATTGCCAGTCAACGCTGCACATAGGGACTGGGGACTTTTGACCAGTAAGGATAGGAGAGAGCCTTCCTCCCTCCCTGGCAAGAAGGCCACACCTGTTCACCTCCTGGTCTTCAGGCTACACCAGGTGCCATCAATTGCCAGAGGGCTATTAGAGTTTGTCCTCCAGAAAACTGAAAATGAAGGCAAAACTCCAAACTCTCACCTAATGGGGACGGCAGCCGTCAGAAGTCTTCATTATGAGACCTTCTGGTTCGCCAGGAAGTGGCCCTGGCTGGGGACCTTCACTTGTCTCCGTGCTTGGACGCTGTCCACCGGGAACCTGGAGTTGGAGGAGAGGAAAGGGGGGAAAGTAAAGGAGGAGTCCCCTAGCAGTCCCTGTACGCGCCACCGTAATGTCATGGGTGCAACTGGCTGGGACCAGCGTTGCGAGTGGTAAAAGAATTTACCAAGACAGTCATGGGTAAAGAAGGCAGACTATTAGAGAAAGTATGAAGATACCTTGCGAGAAAGCAGCAGGCATAACAGAGAAGGGACTGTCTGCAAAGTGGCAGGGGCTGGAGGAAAGTTTTATAGGGTCGTGCTACTGGGACTACATGCAGAAGGAGGTAATTTTGCCAGGGGTTTGTAATTAGCCGTTCCTAAGAACAGTTGTTCTCCCACACCTGGACCTCTTCCTCATTGCTGCTTACTTATCTTATTAGGACTCCACAGAAACACTCAAAGCTGCCAGACTTTCAGGTCACTAGGTGTATCCCTAGGTGTAAAACATGTTGACTCCAGGTCTATCAACTCACAAAGTATGTTATCCTTTACTTTGCAGAGAATGTCCTGGCATACTGGACCTCTAAAATTTTCATTAACACGATGGGACCCTGAATTTTTGTAGAGTTTATTACTCAAAACCTGGAGTACATGTACCAAGATTTCCATCATGCTAGCTATTTCTTGCCCATCCAGTCCAATTATAATAATGCCATTTATATAATAGTGGAGCAATATGATATTCTGTGAGATGTCCAGGCAGACTGGATTCCTTCAAACTGTGTTATAACAGAATAGCTGTAAATATATTCGGTTTTCTGTTCCTTTTTCTCTAATAAAGATGCAAAAGACAACATTCACCAGATCAAATCAGTGGTCACTTATCTGAGTTTCTGAGGCCATGTTACTCCGTTCTAGCAAATATACCACATCTGACGTCACACCAATAGTTGGGGTACTATTTTCTTGAGTTTTCAGTAATCTACTTTATGCTCCAATATTTGTCCACTATATTTTGTTTTTCAGAAGAAAGGCTTCTATATTCAATGAAGACACAATGATGACCACCAGCCCTGTATCTTTTAAGGATTTAAAGGTGATGCTAATTTCTGTCAGTCCCTAAGAATGCTATATTGTGTTTTATTTACTCTTGGCTAGGGGTATGAATAGAGCATTTCCAGAGATTTCCACTTGGTTTCAATTGCTCATATACCACAGGCCAAGAACCTAGTATACGGGATGGCACCAACTAGCAAATATAACTGTTATAAATTTGAGGACTCTAGAAATGACTATTGGGTGAGTCTATACATCTTGTGAACCCATTGGGAATTATTCCGGGGCCAGGACACAATTTATTATATATTCTCATATGATTCCACCATATGGAATCATTCAGGGTACCCATGAAACTCTTCAGGTCTCAGGGTGTCATATCATCTCAGCCCTGTGTCCAACATTCTTTAAAGTGTTCAGCTATTTTTCTTTTCCCACTACAGTTACCTGAGTAAATACCTGAAGGCCCCCTTGGGAAAACACTTGGCAGTTAATCATAGCCATGTACAATTGCTGTGGCTTTGTGGAGCCCTTTTCACCTGGTGACTCAGACTTTTCTTCAGTCAATGAATTTGAGGTCCAAAATCTGGCTCTGAAATGGAAACTGAGTAGGTCTTCTTGGATTTTTATCAGTATATCTGCAGTAACCCTCAGACTCCTGATTATTTATCTTTGGTGTTATAGATGGAGTGATAAACTTTTTGGCCACCTACCTAGGGTTACTCCTGGGATACTGTGTTCTATTAACTATCTCCATAACACTGAGTTGGGCTTCCTTGACCTCTTGACTTAATTCCAGTCTTAATTGTCACTAGGGCAATTGCGACCATGTCCCTTCTGATGGCTAACAGTTACCATCTGGCCTCTATTGTTTTAGGCCATGTTATCCCATTGTGTTAGTCATCTTAGTTCTGTATTGGTATTTCTCACTCACCTGGCCTAGAGACAAGGGCAGTAGATAAACTTCTCAGTATTACCAGGTTCAGTCTCACCAGCATATTCATTATTATTTCAGTAAATCCTTTTTCCTACTGTCCCTTCACACCCCCATAAATTAGAAATATCTAATGGGCTTTCCAGCCATATATTATATGTTTAACATACCCATATCTCTGAGACTTTTATCTCTTCTTCTACCATCTGCCTTGACAGTTCCAAAATTGCCACCTCACCTAGAATGGGCCATCTAAGTGGCATGCTACTAGGTGGTATTCTAACTATGCATTCACATCATCTTCCAGGGCTCTTTCCCGAGTGATTAATTCTGATTCCTTGAAGAGTATTATCCAGGTTTATATTCTACCCTCCTGCCTTGGACCAGCATCCTCAGAGCGTAGTCCCAGGCATACTCTCCCACCTCATACAAATTCATGTTGGTCAGGTCCTAGTGTCCCTTAGAGGTGTAATTCCTTTTGTCTCTTCACAGGCCTGGTATATTCCTACCTAGGTGATTGTAAATTTTTGCCTAAATTATTTTCCTGATGGCCAAGGAGGTCAAGGGTCAGGGAGAGAAGGTTAATACTGAAGGAGGAATACCTGTTATCTTTTAGGAAAAAGGCCTCTATATTTTGTTTAGACAAAGGAGGTTGCTAACCCTTTCAGCCTTTCTCTGCTCTCTTCCTATTGAGTTTCTTTGTGTGCTACCAAAGAGGCCCTCTGGCTTTCACATTTGGCTTTTAATGCAGATAAATCACTTTTAGCTTGTTATCTTTTACCAGAATATTGATAGAACTTAGCAATAGCAACCCAAGTCCAATATCCTTGAAATCACCCTACCTTCCATAATTCTCAAATGCCTAATGCATTGCATGAGCTAATGCTGTCCCTTCCACCACCCCAGTTTGCCACTGATAAAAGTTTTAGTAATTTGTTGCTACCTCATGCTCAGGGGCTATTTGTGCTCACCTACTACCAATAATGGGATCCTCAATTTCATCTCCAGCAAAGGGCAGGTGATCCAGCTTTAAAATCCCATTCAGTGTCTGGTTTCTCTGACCCCACTAGAGTAACAGGGAGTTTTATCTCTGGGAAGCAAACTCTGAGCTACAGATTAATAAGTAGGAAGAGGGATTTTGTTTGTTTGCTTGTTTCTGAAATGGATTCTTGCTGTGACACCCAGGCTGGAGTGCAGTTGAGCAGGGTCTCGGCTCCCTGCAGCCTCCGACTCCCGGGTTCCAGAGATTCTCCTGCCTCAGCCTCTAGGGTAGCTGGGATTACAGGCATGCATCAGCACGTCCAGCTAATTTTTTTTTTTTTTTTTTCAGTAGAGACAGGGTTTCACCATGTTGGCCAGGCTGGTCTCAAACTCCTGACCACAGTTGATCCACCTACCTCGGCCTCCCAAAGTGCTAGGATTACAGGCATGAGCCACCGTGCTCAGCCAGGAGAGATTTATTAAGGAATTTCCTTGGGATCAACATTTGCAGAGGGAGGAGCAGAAAATGACACATCATAGCATCCACTGCATGAGGTGATACATTTCAGCTGGAGATACATCTTTCAAATTGAGGCTGGAAACAAACAAACAAAAAAGTGACAAAATAATGTAAATAGTTCTTATTGTTGTCGGTTTTTAAATGTGACTAGGAGAGGAAAATCATTTAATGAGGAAGGACACTCACCTGTTATTCGCCTATTTCTTGAAACACAACTTATTGAGCAAAAAATCTTGCATTTTAAGTATCGATGGGATTTAGATGTGAATAAGAGATAAAGCTCTACACTCATGAAGATTATACCCTACAGAAGGGATCAGATAGTAAATACATTAGCAAATATACATGGCAATTGCAGATACCTTAGTAATAAGCATATTTTAGCTGGATAATTTAGTACATTTTATTGGGCACTAGCTTCATGCATATACTAAGTACTATACAGAATAGAGAAAAGTGTATATTTTGTCATTATCTTCAGTTAATCTACAATCTTACTGGGGCAATCAGAGATGCAAATAGGAAATTTGCAAACTGAAAATTAATGTGTAATTAAGGTTCAAGTAAATAAACCAAATAATAACTGCTATGTGATGTTTCTAAAAGTATAATCACAAGTCCACCAGAGTCTGAATCACTTGTGAATTTTGTTAAAAACAAAAATTCTGTGAGCTCACCATTGATTTACTGAATGCAAATATCTAGAATGGAGCCTGAAAATGTGCATTTTACAAGCATTGCAAGTAATTTTTATATAATGTTATGTTTGAGAGACATATGTAAAAATGTAAACTCAGAATGGATTAAAATAATTACCAATTGGCAGAATGCAAGAGAGATCCATGGAGCCACAAGCATTGAGAAGAACCATGAAAATAGATGGAATTTATATCAATGAAGATAGGAGAATATGTTTCAGATAGGGGGAATTGAATCCTAGGAATGAATAAATGAGCAAAGGATATTTAAGAGATTTTGAATAGATCATACAGATTATAATGTTGTGCAAACGAGAAACGTAGGAAATAAAGTTAGAAATACATTTGTATCAGGTAGTGGAGAGCTCTGAATTCCAGACAGAAATTTTTACTTTATTCTGAAAGCAATGGAGAGTATTTATTTATGCCAAGGGAGAATGTTTATATAGGCAAAGTTTTGTGAACATTAACCTGGCTGTGGTAGTAGGATAACTTGAAATGAAGAGACACTGTAAACAAGATGTCAGTAAAGAGACCATTGAGATAGTGCAGGTATGATATGAACAGCCTAGATTTATGTAGTGGAAGTGGAAGAGATAGATGGATGTCAGGAAGATTGCAGAAAGAATACTTCATACATGTTTTCATTTGCTTCTTAACAAAAATGAAAGTTGATAGTTATTTATTATCCCAAAGTATGCACAGTAGCATAAATAAGATAAACATCTGACTTGATAAATGATAACTGTAATGCATGTCATGTGCCTTGTCTAGTCACAGAGGGAACTGATGTTCAAAGAATGCCAGCCCTACCACCAACTATTCTCATATGGCACAAACATGTGCTCTTGTGAAAGGGTAATTTACTATAGTCAGGAGTGCTGGGTTCAAGTACCAGCAAGGTCTTGCTTTTTGTTAGGTTGTTGCTGTTTCTTCTGGAGTATGCAAAATGGCTCTAAGGTCCTTTTTAAGTTCTGAGATTCTAAGAAATGACAAGCTAATAGATATTATAATAGCTATCCTATACATAAATATGCACCATATTTCATAAAAAAAGAATAGCAACTTCTTGAGCCTCTTCCAGGCAGAGGTAATTCCCTTCTTTTCAGATAAAGTTTTTTTTTTTTAATTCCTTTATTTGTACTGTTTTCGGTATACATTATGCATTTGAGTTTAAAGGAATTTTTTTAAACTTTAAATAAGAACTAAGTCTTGTTCTATGAAAGAAGATAAACAATGTGGTGTAACAAAGATTAGAACTGGCCATCTTATATTTGCCTATACTTGTAGAAGTACTTGTAGAAATCATTTTTAAAATCCTTTTTCTAAGAAAAAAAAAGACACAGAAGCATGAAGATGAACCTCTAAGGCAGGGAAACTGTAGAACACTCATGTCTGTATATTGAGTTTAAAGACCAAGAAATATGATGGTGAAATGTCTTTTGTGTCATCTATGAAAAGAAGTATAAGCTGGCTTAGATCAGACTTGCCTTATTGAAATTCACATACTGCAAAGATAAATGTTTTTAAGTTTGGAAAAAAAAATCGCTTCTCTCATCTTCTGTTTAAAATAAGATAACTTGCTTTCTGTGAAAAAAATATTTCAGAAAAAAAAAAAAAAGAAAGATTGGGAGCTATGGGGGAATGTGTGCCTAGTGGTTTAGCTTTAGGCAATCATTTCTAGTCAAGCACATTTTTCTTCATAAATATTTATAGACAATCTGTAACAAAAAAGCAACTTAAAAATAAATCATGTTTATTTAGTAAAACCTATGATAACTATGAAAAGTTTTAGTGTCAACAAGGATTTATTTCAAAACAGATTTGTTTTATACTAACAAGTATCCTGTTACAAAACATGGTACCATTTTAATCGATTAAAATTGTGATTCATATTTTAAAAAGGGATTATTACTTTTATGAAAATATTCACCTTAGAAATAGCTTGAGTAGCAAATTTTTCAACTATATTAAAATGCTATTCAGTTTTCTAACTTGTATTTTATACTTTTTTAAGGTTTATGTTTGTTGAATTTATAAATATAGTGTTGAATCTTGGGTATTGAATTGGCTTCCTGGAATTTATCTAAGTTGATTATCCCTTATATTGTGTACCAGTGTATGATATAAGCCCCACCAGAACAAAAAAAAAAGGTGCATATAGCTCTTTCTATTAATTTATTTGTTTATAACATAACATCATTGGTCTTGTTTCAGATCAGTTTGAAGATTTTTAGAATAAGTGTTTATTTTTACACTTCTTCAAAATTTTTTTGCACCTTTATGTGGTTAAATGATCGTAAGTTCAAAATATAATCTACATGAAATAAGATAAAGTATATGGGACATATATATATATACTTGTATAGTCAGAGCTGTCTTTTAAACTCACTCTAACAGGGCTAATTGGCAGAGACCAAGGTGAGGGGAGAGCCAGATCTGTTGTGATCTCTTTGCATCTCTTCCTGCAATGGTGCCTGCCAGCCAATGCCCACTTGTAGGAAGAGAACTGCAAAGAGATTACAGAGTCATTCCAGGGGGAGCCAAAGGAAGCATTCAGGAATGAGAAGCAGGATTTAGGTGAGGGGCCCTTCGGTTTCCTCTTAAAAGTAGCATAAGATCGTTGTCACTGAGAGACAGATTTTCAGATCTTGAAATTTATAGTTTAACACACTATTTCCTCCAGTTCTGCTTAGGAAGAAGTAGTATCCATCAACATTCTTTTGCAAAGAGAAAGGGGAAAATGGTCTAAGACAGAGATTTTAATAATAAGTCAAGAAGGTTTGAATTTAGAAGGTATGTATCAGAACTAAATATTCCTATTAACTCCCTAACTGTGAAAAGCAATTCCTAACAGGAGAGTGCAAGATGTCAGAGGATTTGTGGAATAACTTCAAATTTTCATATCAAGCTTCCTTAGTATTCTAATAATATTCATTTCCAAAAAATATTTGAGAGTGGTGGAAGGGGAGCAGAAAGTTACCTTCATTCTGTATAGTTTTCTTTATCAGTTCAAGCCAACGAACCATGGGAAAGAGATAGTTAATAGCATGAAATCTGGGTCAGATATAAATGCATGATGATAAAGACCTGAATGTGTTTGAATTATGGCATTCAGAATAAATATTGGGAAATGGTTGCTGAATTATCATCGTGCTTTTGCAGAAGCTTTGTCTCAATTTGAGAGCCTAATTTTATAAATACTGTGCTGCAAATTCCAAAGTGTTATTTTACTGCATTGACTTAATTAGCAAAATGAGGTAATGATAGGTCAGATGAACAGAAAAACAAATATTCGCAGCCACTTATTAATATAACTTTGGTTACTTCTGTTTTCCTTCCTTTGCTTCCAGCACAGTATTGTTCACTATATATGGAATTGCATATGTCTTGATTTTATTTTGTTGAGTTTTATCTATGTTGAATACAAAAGCTCTTCTAGCCTAGCAAGCAAGTGCTGCGTAAACATGTATAGCCCGTAACATGAACCCTTGAGGCATGACCAGCAGAATGGCTTAAAACCTATACAGTGAAACTGAAATTCCATGTTGCAATTGCTGAGACAAGTATAACAGTGTATTTCATGTGTGGATACAACATTCATTTGTTTCAGCCACTGGTCTCAAATAAAACAACCAGGTTTTGTTGCCTATAAGATCCATAGTCGCCGGGCGCGGTGGCTCACGCCTGTAATCCCAGCACTTTGGGAGGCCGAGGCGGGCGGATCACAAGGTCAGGAGATCGAGACCACGGTGAAACCCCGTCTCTACTAAAAATACAAAAAAAAAATTAGCCGGGCGCGGTTGTGGGCGCCTGTAGTCCCAGCTACTCGGGAGGCTGAGGCAGGAGAATGGCGTGAACCCGGGAGGCGGAGCTTGCAATGAGCCGAGATCGCGCCACTGCACTCCAGCCTGGGCGACAGAGCGAGACTCCGTCTCAAAAAAAAAAAAAAAAAAAAAAAAAAAGATCCATAGTCAACATATTGCCACTCCTTAACTGGGTTAAGGGTTAACTAGGCTGGCTTCTCCCAGTTCATCCCTTAACACCTCTGCCCCAAAGCAATCTCCAAAATTCTGGAAGGTGGGGAAGCACGCTTATGCACAATACATCATCACTGCTAGGAAAACCAATCAAAACACAGGACCAGTTGATGATGGCCTGGCAGTGACACCTTTTCATTGGTAGTGTCATATATTTAGCTTACTACTCTGAATTCTATGACTTTTTGTGTCCTATATTTGAATATTAAACTGAGTCTGATAATACAACAAAGAAAGAAAGAGCAGTAGTCCAACTAATCAAAATGAACTATTCTCCAAATCTGGCTTTCAATTAAAAAATACAATCAATTTTGAGTTTTTTGTTCTTTAGTTTAAAAAAAAAAAATCCTTGTAGATAGGGATGATGTCTTACATTTAGAACATCATTAACATTTGGTCTTACAATTACCATAGTAGAAAAAGACAGACACAGTCAGGCCTTGGGTATACTTTTGAAGGAGTCAAATTTACCTCGAGGACTTTCTACCTCTCTATCAGCATCCCTCATAGATCATCTGGAATACACTCCCCAGATTCTGGGAAATATAACCTAGGTCCCTCCTTCCTAGATCCTACGGATTGCTGGAATTGCTGAAACCCAAAGACCCATGGAAGCTATCCAATCAAAGTTGAAGCCCTCATAACATCGCTTTTTCCTTATCCTACCCTACCTCTTCTTAACCAGCCTATACAATTGAACTAGGAACTTCGTCAAATTATAATTTCCAAAAGATCAAAAACCTTGGATGTCTTGCTTATAATTTTATCTTCCATCTAGTATCTATAAGCAGATCAATATATTTTTGAATAAATAAACGATCCATTCATTGCAGCTGACTTCTGCTAATCATTAGAATAAACATTCTGCTTCAGATCATTTCAAGCAACATCTCAAATGTGATCATAAACGCAATTACATTTCCTTTAGGCCATCTCTGGAAAAGAGTCAGCTGAGTCATGGCCTGAATCCTCCAGTGGAATTAAAGCAGCATTTACAGGTTTGCTTGACTTTTGTTTTTCTTTTTTGCAAAACAGTTTCACATTTTGATGACATTTGCTACCAACAGAATGGAACCTAGCTTTGAGTTTTCATCTTTCTCATTTATCCAGAACTATTTATTTATATACTTCTATGGGTACTCTGATTGTTTTACTATGTTATTAAGCTTTTCAAATAGTATAATTAACACACACACTACATGTATTTCCTTTAATGTTTAAGATATCACAATCACAACTAAAAGCAATTTGGGATATGAAAGGGCTTTTAATAATTTAACAATTGTTGTCTCTTGCCTGTGGACTATTAAATACCTAACCCAACAAGGATGAATGATTTGAGATGTGATTTCAAAATATTACCATGATGATGCTCCCTTGTATTTATTTAAGCCTGGGTAAAAATGGCCGAGTGATATTTACAAACAATAGTAGTTTTCATATTGTGAAATTTCTCCAATTTCCTGCCTTCCACTTTGATTATTTATGAAATACTTATTTTGTCATTGTGTGGTAGATAGTATATCTAATGGCTTAAAATTTAGTTTGAAATTAATAGGAGCAGCATCAGAAAAGTCCTCCATGATGTTTTTTATGGGGAGATAAATACTCGCTTCATGAGAGTTAGTGATTAATTAAATGTGGGAAGAAGCTGTGAGAGTACATTAGTTTCCTAGGTCTACTATAACAAAGGCCACACAAACTGGGTGGCTTGAAACAATACAAATTTATTATCTGACAGTTTTGGGGTCTATAAGTCTGGAATCAAGGTATCAACAGGGCCACAGTCTCCCTGAGACTCTGGGTAAAATCCTTCTTTGTCTCTTCCTAGCTCCTGATGTTGGCCATCAATCCTTGGCATTCCTTTTCTTTGGTGTCATCACTTCTGTATCTATCTCTGACATTACATGGAATTCTCCCTGTGTGTCTCTGTCCATGTTTTCCTCTTGTTATGAGGACACCAGTCATATCGAATTGGAGCCCATTCTGATGACTGCACCTTACTTCTGCAAAGACTCTAGTATCAAATAAGGTCACATTCTAAGGTTCTGAGAGTTAGGATTACAACATTTATGTGGGGGGACATCACCTATAGCAAGGAGTTCAGGGAAGATTTAAAATATTCATCTTAGACTTTTGGCATGCTGGTTAGGCCAGTGATGGAAACTGAGATTATAGGAAGAAGATGAATGAGAGAAACTTGGGGGAAAAAAACAGTTTATGGGAACTATTCTCAGCTATATTAATTGTGCTTGCCCAAGGAAACCACACAGAACAAGAAGAGGCTGTCAGTACCTGGTAGGTGAACAGCATTTTAATGAGCAAGAGGAGATAGAAAAAGAAACCAAGCAAGAATGGGCAGAATCTTGAGAGAAAATTTAGGGACATGTGTAATAAATAAGATGACAATAGAATTTCAAAGATAAGAGTGATCAATAGTTCTAAGTTGTTTGTTTCACCCGGAAGGAAATCTTAGAAATCAACAGTTTTGTTCCTTACATATAATAGATCAGAAATTGATATGCATTTCAATTAAAAAATAAGAAAAAGACACTTTATATATGCTGAAGACATAGCTAGGCATTAATTCAACATTGAGCTGACCAAATTCCTAATTTTACCATCACTATGAAGGTTCCCTTGATTGTTTAATATGAGATGGTCAGAATGCAAAAAAATGATGCCAGCTCTGTTTGTAGGTGTTTGTGAATGTGTGGGCTGCTATGTGACAACTCCACAATAGTTTGCTGAAGCCTAGACACAGACAAACCCACCCCCTGCCTCGGCCTGCTCTGTGACCGTCATCGGCAGTGATGAGTACTTGCAGATCACATCAGAACAGGGACCAGATAATTATATTCATGAGATGAGTTGGCCCTGTAATTATTATTTAAGTTGCTAACAAGTCCTAAGATTGCAATTACAACCTAGAAGTTCCTGGGTTTTGATCTTTTAATGAGTTACATTTAGAAGGCCAAAGTCATTACATGTTAGGAACAAAGGCCATTCAGTAACCCTCCCACTACCTATGCCACTTTACAAATTAAATCTGGAACTTTTTTTGGCTTTTTGCCTTAAATTATTAATAATCAAAGCATTGCAACTCATCATGTGGCATCCCATTTGTAGTGAAGTAGTGGAGTGTAGCGGAAAAAGCACTAGACTGGGAGGTGGCATTCTGGGTTATGGTTCTGGCTTTTCCAGTAGTTTCCTACATAAATATGAGCTGGTGACTTACCTTCAGGAGCTCTAGTTTTCCTTATTTGTAAAAATAGTGGTTTGGAACATGCTTATAAATAAAACATTCAAAGGTTGTATTAGTCTGCTCAGACTGCCATAAGAAAATACTACAGACTGGGTGGCTTAAACCAGCCGTGGTCCTCAACATTTTTGGCACCAGGGAGCAGTTTCATGGAGGACAGTTTTTCCACCAACGATGAGGGGATGGTTTCAGGATGAAACCGTTTCACCTCCAATCATCAGGCATCAGATTCTCATAAGGAGTGCACAACCCAGCACTTTGCATGCGCAGTTCACAATAGGGTTCACTCTTATGAGAATCTAATGCCACTGCTGACCTGACAGGAAGCAGGGCTCAGGTGATAATGCTGGCTTGCCTAACACTGCTTACCTCTCGCTGTGCAGCAGGGATCCTAACAGGCCACGGACCAGTACCATCCGTGTGTTGGGGACCCCTGGCTTAAACAACAGAAATTTATTTTTTCACAGTTCTGGAGGCTAGAAGTCAAGTTTGGGGGTGCCAGCAGGGTATGTGTCTGGTGAGTGCTTTATTCCTGGCTTGGTTGTGGCTTCCTTCTCACTATGTCCTCACATCATGGAGAGAGGAAGCGAACAAGCCCTTCTTAGAAAGGTACCAGTCCCATCATGAAGATCCCACCCCCATGACCTCATCTAACCTAATTATCTCCCAAAGACCCCATCTCCAAATACCATCACCTTAGGGGTTAAGAGTTTCAACATATTAATTTGAGGGGCACAATTCAGTCCACACCAAGGATTCAAATCTATGAGAAGCAGAATCATTCTTATGCTGAGAGAGAATATATTTTCAAGGTATTAAGGGAAATAATGTCAACCTTTATGCCTAACAGGAAATGATTATTCCCAGAGAGATTTGATATACTTTTACATTTACATGAGCTATTACAGCAATTTTAAGACTTCTTCTAGGCAAAGAAGTGAAAGATAATATTTTGCATCGACATAGTGACTTTTAAGTCTAAGAACCTAAAGCCACTTTAAAAATTTAATGTGAAGTTATGACCAGGAGAGCAAGTTTTAAATGGTTTGCTGAGAAAAGCATTATATCTTGCTGTCACAGTTAGCAAAATAAAAACATAAAATTTCGCAGTTCTGTTTTGGTAGTAGGAGCTTAAGAAAAGAAATGCAAAAATCTTGTCAATCAATATGAACTAAGTTATACTAGCTAGAAGAAACAAAAAAAGTGTTTGAACAGAAAAAAATGACTGAATAGTACATTTAATAGTATATTGTATCAATAGTTAACATGATCGTTTCCATCAAAGCAATCATGGGATTTTGGACTATGAGAAATAATTAAAATCATGCATTCATTCAATTTGAAATGATTCATTGATATATTCTACATGCCAAGTACTGTTTTGGGTGCTGGGGATAAGAGAGTGAACAAGCAAATCAATCTTTGCTCTCATAAAGATATTTCAATGGGATGTGATAAGAATAAATGAACAAATAAATGATACAAGATATTTCAGAGAATTACAAATGCTTTTAAAGAAATGTACTACAGCAATGTAGTAAAGAATGACTGGTGATATGGGTGAAATATTTTATTATGGGGTAACATATTTGCTGAATTCCAAAAGGTAAGAATGAACCAATGTAGTGGGCAAAATTACTCCCCACTTAAAAGAAATCTGTCGCCTAATCCCCAAAACCTGTAAATATGTTACTCTACATGGCAAAAGGGACTTTCCAAATGTGATTAAATTTGAAATATTTTGTATCATTTATCAACTCATTTATTATCTCGCCCTATTGGGATGTAATCTTTTGAGAGCAGAGATTATACTGAATATTTGGGTGGGTCATATCTAATCGGATGAATCCTTAAAAGTGTAAGAGGAAGGCTAAGTGGATCAGAGAGATGAGACATGACAAGAAATCTACCTGTCATTGATGACTTCGAAAATGGAGGAAAAGGGCCAGGAACAGTGCAATGCAGCAGCCCCTAAATGCCAAGAATAGCTCTCAGCTCACAGCCAGCAAGAAAATTGGACCTCAATTGTTCAGTTGAAATTTTCCAACTACCCAAATAACAGGAAATAAATTCCCCCTCAGTAATTTCAGAAAGAAAGGCAGCTTGCTTGTGCCTTAATTTTAGTCAAATGAGACTTATATCAGACTTAAAATGTACAGAATTGTAAGATGTTAAGTTTTGGTATTTTAATCACTAGGAAGGTGATATGACATTGTTTCAGGAGCAATAAAAAATCAATATGACCACATCTATTGAAATGATCATGTGATTTTTGTTTTTACTTCTGTTTATGTGGCGTATCACATTTATTGACTTGTGTATGTTAAGCCATCCCTGCATCCCTGGTATGAAACCCACTTGATCATTGTGAATTATCATCTTGATATGTTGTTGGATTTGGTTAGCTAGTATTTTGTTAAGGATTTTAAAAACTATGTTCATCAGGAATATTGGTCTGTATTTTCCTTTTTTGGTTATATCCTTTCCTAGTTTTGGTATTAGGGTGATACTGGCTTTTATGATTAAAACTGCCAGCAAAATCAGCATACAAGGGACATACCTCAATATAATAAAAGCCATCTGTGACAAACACACAGCCAAAATAATACTGAATGGGGAAAAGTTGAAAGCATTCCCTCTGAGAACTGGAACAAGACAGGAATGCCCAGTCTCCCCACTCCTCTTCAACACAGTACTGGAAGTCCTAGCCAGAGCAATCAGACAAGAGAAAGAAATAAAGGGTATCCAAATTGATAAAAAGGATGTCAAAATTTGCTGTTTGCTGATGACACGATTGTTTACCCAGAAAACCCTAAAGACTCCTCCAGAAAGCACCTAGAACTGATCGAAAAATTCAGTGAAGTTTTTGGATACAAAATTAATGTACACAAATTAGTAGCTCTTCTATAAACCAACAGCAACCAAGCTGAAAATCAAATTAGAACTCAACCCCTTTTACGACAGCTGCAAAAACAAACAAACAAAAAAAACTTAAGAATATACCTAACCAAGAAGGTGAAAGACCTCTACAAGAAAAACTACAAAACACTGAGGAAAGAAATCATAGATGACACAAACAAATGGAAACATATCCCATGCTCATGGATGGGTAGAATCTATATTACGAAAATGACTATACTGCCAAAAGCAATCTACAAATTCAATGCAATTCCCATAAAGATACCACCATCATTATTCACAGGATTAGAAAAAGCAATTCTAAAATTAATACGGAACAAAAAAATAGCCCACATAGCCAAAACAGGACTGAGCAAAAATAACAAATCTGGAGGCATCACATTACCTGATTTCAAACTATACTATAAGGCCATAGTCACCAAAACAGCATGATACTGCTATGAAAATAGGCATATAGACCAATGGAACAGAGTAGAGAACCCAGAAAGAAACCCAGACACTTACAGTGAACTGATCTTTGACAAAGCAAACAAAAACATAAAGTGGAGAAAGGACACCCTTTTCAACAAATGGTGATATGATAATTGGCTAGCCACACGTAGGAAAATAAAACTGGATCCTCGTCTCTCACCGTATACAAAAATCAATTCAAGATGTGTTAAGGACTTAAATCTAAGACCTGAAATTATAAAAATTCTAGAAGGTAACATTGGAAAAACCCTTCTAGACATTGGCTTAGGCAAGGATTTCAATAAGGAAGAACCCAAAAGCAAATGCAATAAAAACAAAGATAAATTACAGGGACTTAATTAAACTAAAGAGATTTTGTATGGCAAAAGAAACAGTCAGCAGAGTAAACAGACAACCAGCAGAGTGGAAGAATATTTCACAACCTCTAGATCTGACAAAGATTTGTTTGAATCTACAATGAACTCAAACAAATCAGCAAGAAAAAAAAATCCCATCAAAGAGTCGGCTAAGGACATGAATAGACAGTTCTCAAAAGAAGAAATACACATGGCCAACAAACATGTGAAAACATTCTCAACATCACTAATGATCAGGAAAATGCAAATAAAAACCACAATGTGATACCACCTTACTCCTGCAAGAATGGCCATAATAAAAAAAAAATTAAAAATAATAGATTTTGGCATGGGTGCAGTGAACAGGGAACACTTCTACACTGCTGGTGAGAATGTAAACTAGTACAACCACTATGGAAAACAGTGTGAATATTCCTTAAAGAACTAACAGTAGAACTACTATTTGATCCAGCAATTCCACTACTGGGTATCTACCCAGAGGAAAAGAAGTCATTACACAAAAAAAGATACTTGTACATGCATGTTTATAGCAGCACAATTTGTGACTGCAGAAATGTTGAACCAACCAAAATGCCCATCAATCAACCAGTGGATAAAGAAACTGTGAGATATATATGTGTGTGTGTGTGTGTGTGTGTGTGTGTGTATGATGGAATACTACACAACCATAAAAAATAATCAATTAGTGGCATTTATAGTGACCTGAATGAGATTGGAGAGAATTTATCTAAGTGGAGTAACTCAGGAATGGAAAACCAAACATTGTATGTTCTCACTCATAAGTGGAAGCTAAGCTATGAGGTTGCAAAAGCATAAGAATGACACAGTGGATTTTGGGGACTCAGGGGAAAAGTGTGGGAAGGGGGTCAGGGATAAAATAGGGTGCAGTGTATACTCCTTGAGTGTTGGGTGCATCAAAATCTCGCAAATCACCAGTAAATAACTTATTCCTTTAACCAAACACCACCTGTTCCCAAATAACTCAGAGCTGGTGGTTTGGAGGAAGGAAGTTAGTGAAGGAAAACAAAAACAATGATGACTCATGATTTTGCTTTAAGGAATTGGTTGGTTGATAGAGCTATTTCTTTGTATAAGGGAAACAAGAGAGGGAAATATCGTCTCCATTGACTACTGATGATAGTCAGGAAGATGGAATCTCAAACATAAATTTCAAAGGTAATCTGGGAATATTTGCATTTCATATTTATTTCTGAGGGAACATGGGAGTCTTTTCTATCACTCTCTCCAGAAGTTTAGAACATTTATTCAAGTGTGAGTTCCATATAACTCAACTTAATCCCTTTAGGCATCAACCAGAGCCCATATGCAGCCCATATGCCATGAGTACTTTTTGCCCCTAGCAGCTGTGGAGTTTATCTTACTTAGGGATGTTGTATACAAGTGGTTTTGTTTTGTTTTGTTTTGTTTTTTTGTTTTTTTTTCCCCCAGGGTCTTATCTTTAGATATCCTATTGTTAGGATAAAAACTAAACTAGTAAGACTGGTTTTAAAAGTAAAATTGTCAACTATGGTGTCTGAGAAGAACTAAAAATGACAATTATAATAATAGTTACAATTTATTGAGATCTTATTATATAACAAGCACTGATCTAAGTATGTTATACTCTACTTTTAATCTGAGGTAGATACTACTTTTAACTTATTTTTATATGCAATACTGACATTCAGAGAAGTAAAGTAACTTGAGGTCACATAACTAGCAAAAGATGGAGCTATGAATGGAACACAGGTTTGCAATTCTTTACATTTCACATGTAAAATCATGCTAAACACTTTCTCTTTCTAAACAGATCTCTTGATCTTCCTTCTAAATGCCTAAGATTCTACCATTTTATGTAATGGACATTTTCACACTCACATACATACTACCTCAATGGGTAACATAACAAACCTTTAAGGAAAATTGGCTACCAACCAGCCAATTCCGTTTATGTTTCCACTTTTTTCCGATGAGGAGAGTGGAGTTTAGAAGGTCTAATACATTTTTCAAAGGTCACAGAACTATAATTTGTAGTTCCTGGGTTTTGTTCTAATTCTAAATTTCAATCTCAGTTTTCTACTTTTATTTCTCTAATATAAAAAGTAACAAAATAGAAAATATTTATTCAAAAACTATGACTTAGTCTCTATTATATGTAGGCAGTATTCTAAGAACTTGAACGTAATCTTTCAAAATATCTAATTTCTGAGACTTCTTCTCACCATGATGGAATAATTGTTGCCAGATTTATTCTCCTCCTGTAAAGAATACAAAACAGAACAAAATGTAGGAATACACTGTTTGAGAGATTGAATATCAAGGAGTGCAGCACTATAATTATTTGGATTGGAGAAATACACAAATTAAGTCCCAAGTTCTTCTCACTTTCTTCCTGGAAGAACTTTTTGGACCACAGCATAGCAAAGATGAGCCCAAGAAGAATGTAGAGGTCCTAGTAAGACGAGGAGTAAAATATCTGAGTTTGGACTCCCTGAAGTGTCTGGAATTTGTGGAATAGGGCAATCAATGGTGAGGAAAGAGCAGTACAGGATAGAAGGAGAAGCCTTCTGATGGTTCTCCTGTGGCCCTGGATGAGGGCTGGGTTGTGCATGAGCATGACAAAATTCCACGAAGCTCACAGAAAGCAGATGCTGTGCGCATGAATCTAAATGTTGCTATTGGAGATCACACAACACTGAGGCTGCTGAAATTCTGGTCCAGTCAAAGTTTAGGGTCCTCACTGAGTACTTTGGGTATTCAGTTGAGACCCTACAAAGGCTAGACTTTAGAAATAAGGACTCCCTTTTAAAGTAAAGGTGATATCCCAGAGCTAAGGACAAAACTGAAATAGCCCTAAACATTTTTTTTTTAAGAAAAAGGGAAATCTGACAATTTTAAGAACATCTCCTATAACTTATCTATGTGCCAGAGCAAAACACCATAACGTATCTAGAAAACAACACGGAAAAGACAGTATAACAACAGTATTCAAACTGCCTACAGTATATGGCTACAATCTCCAGCATTCAATTTTAAAAATTACTAGATATGTGATGATATAGAAAATATGACAAATAATTGTGAATAAAGGTCAATAAAGACTGAGAGATAATCCACTTCTGATAATTCAGACAATAACTTAATAACATGTTTAAGGGCTTAAAGGAAAAAATTAGATCATGTGAAAAGGTACATGCTCTTAGCAGAGAAGTAGAAATTATAGAAAACAGAAGAGGAAACTCTACAATGGAAAGCTAACACATTAGAAAAGAAAAATCCAACAGATGGACTAACCAACAGATTGGATACTAGAGGAGAAAAAAAGGATCAGTGAATTTGAAGACAAACCATTATTTAGAATGAAGAACATAGCAAAGGAAGACATATGAATGATAAAAAGGTATATGAAAAGGTGCTCACCATATTGATCAGCGGAGAAATGCAGATCAAAAGTACAATGAGATATCATCTCACCCAAGTTAAAATGGCTTTTACCTAAAAGATGGGCAATAACAAATACTGACAAGGACTTGGAGAAAAGGGAACACTCATACACTGTTGGTGGAAATGTAAACTAGTACAACCACTGTGAAGATGAATACAGAAGTTCTTCAAAAAACTAAAAGTAGAACTACCATATGATGCAGCAATCTAACTAATAGGCATATACCCCAAAGAAAGGAAATCAGTATCTTGAAGAGACATCTGCACTTCCATGTTTATTGCAACAGTAGTCACAGTAGCTAAAATTTGGAAGCAGCCTAAGTGTCCATTGAGAAAAGAGTGGATGAAAAAAATGTGGTACTTACACACAACAGTGCACTATTCAGCCATAACAGAATAAGATCCTGTCATTTGCAGCAACATGGATGGAACTGAAGGATTTTATGTTAAGTGAAATAAGTCTGTAACAGAAACATAAACTTGGCCTGTTCTCACTGATTCGTGAGACCTAAAAATTAAAACAATTGAACTCATGGAGACAGAGAAGAGAATGATGATTACCAGAGGCTGGGAAAGGTAGTGGGTGGGATGGGGAGGGAACTGGGGATAGTTAGTAGTTACAAAAATATAGTTAGGTAGAATGAATAAGATCTTCTGTTTGATAGCACGATGAGGTGACTAGAGTCAACAATAATTTATTGTACATTTAAAAGTAACTGAAAGAATATAACCAGAATGTTGATAATACAAAGAAATGATAAATGCTTGAGGTGGATACTCTATTTACCTTGATGTGATTATTATGTATTGTATGTCTATATTAGAATATCTCTTGTACCACATAAATATATATACCTACTATGTATCCATAAAAATTGTAAATGCAAACCAAAAAAAGAGCACAGAGAAAGATGGTTTCACCTCTGGAATGGCAGCTGTGGAGCTCCACGGACTCACTCCTTACCTAGACAACCATAACTAGTGAAAATCATTATCTAAAGAAAACAGCTATTATTTTAAAAGTCTCTAAACTTTGTCTTATAGACATATGAAAAATACAGACACACGTATTCAAGAAAATCTACTAAGTCTCAGGAAGAACTGTGAGAGCCTGCAGAACATGAGCCACAACCTGCTCCCTCCCTAACCCCACTGCAGTGTGATAGAAGCTTCACTATGTGTGAGTGTGGTCAAGGAGATGGGGATCTCCCTGTTCTTCCAACTCCTAATCATGGGCTAGTTGGTTTACCAGAGAGAACCAGGAGAAAGGAAGATTACTACTAGAATAAGAAAAATTTCACAATGACTGGCCTCAAAAACCACCTTTGCAAAGGGGCCTGAATTTAATGGGATCTGAGTGTGGAGCAGTTTGTGTCCATGGGCATTGTTGAAAACAATAGAGCAATCACCTGGAAATTGGTGGAGCCTAGAAGTGGGTGTAATACCAATAGAAGCAGAAAGTTTAACAGAAAATTCAGGAAAAGAGATAGTCAAAAACAGCCTTTTAAAAGTACTGTTATCCCAGGATAACTTCATAGTAAAAATTTATATTTCTTCTTTTTTATCCTGTTAACTAATTTGAGAGCAAGTGTATAAAACAATATGCATATAATTGAATTTCTGGGCCTATAACATATAGAAATATAATATGTTCGAAAATAAATGCACAAGGAAGAGATAGGGAGGTCAATGAAATAACATCAGATGGTAACTTGAATCCATATGAACAAACTAGAAGAATCACAAATGTTAAATAAGAATGTAACCTACAACAACTCTAAGACATATACTCAATCTCCTTTTCAGTCTCTTTATAAAAGATATAAAATCATTTTGTTAAAGTTTACAAAATTGCAGTTAGGTAGGAGAAACAAGTTCTAGTGTTCTACAGTATGGTATGATGACTATGGTTAACATAAATACATAATTTCAAATAGCTAGAAGGATGATGTTGAATATTTCTAACAGAAAGAAATAATAATATGAGAATAATATTTGCTAAAATGAATATGCTAATTCCCTGATTTGGTTACTATACGTTATATGTATGGCAACATCATTATGTACCCCATGAATATGTACAATTATTATGCATAAAATTTTAAAAAATAGAAACTTTTTTAAAGTTGAAAAAAGATAAAAAAGTATATAAAGTAATAAAACAATTATAATGATGCACTATTGTAAAATATGTCAACATAATATGTATGACAATAACAGCACCAAATAAGGAAGACGGAAGAGTGTTGTATAGGAGTAACATTCCTGTATCTCACTGTAAAGAAGTCATTTGAAATCTGAAGTAAATTTTAATAAGTTATGATGGATATGATAAGCCCTAAGAAAATTATTTTTTTATGTAGTGAAAAAAACAATTAAAGGAATTAAAATGTTACACTGGAAAATATTCACTTAATGCAAAAGAAAGCAGTAAACAAAGAACAGATAAATAGTAGATGTAAAACATATAGAAAACAAAATTAAAATGGCAGTTATAAATACAAATATATGAATAATAATTTTAAATGTGAAAAGATTAAAACATTCCATTAAAATGCAAAGATTGACAGACTAGATTTAAAAAAACAATATTCTAGTATATGTTATCTACAAGAGTCACATTTAGGATTCAAAGAAGCAAATACAAGGAAAGTAAAAAGATACAAAAAAATATGATGCAACAGCAATCAAAAGATAGCTGTGATGGTTACACTAACAACAGACAAAAGAGACTTGCAAACAAAGAATAATGCTAGAGATAAAGAGAATAAAGAAAAAGGATTAATCCATTAGAAATATGAAACAATTATAAACACATATGCGTGTCACAACTGAACCCAAAAATACATAAAGCAAAAAGTGACAGAATTTAAAAATTGATAATTCAACCATAATAGTTGGAAATCTTAATACTCCATTTTAAATAATAGAACATTTAAGCAGAAGATAAATAGGGAAATATGATCTTTATTATTACAAAGCTTGCTCTTTAACTAAATGTGAAGAAACAGCTAGCTGAATATAACCTGGGTCTTTAATCAAATAATCCAAGTTTTGAAGTTAATAAAGCTGGAATAAATGTATTTTTAGAGTTGGTTCTAAACAAAACTAAGGTAATTTTTCTTTCTGCCATAGTTGAATTTGACCAAAGTGTAAAGGCTTTATGATGGTCATGAAATATATCAAATTGTTTTGATGTTTGAAGAAATGCATGCATCTTCCCATGTTGTCTTTGGTCTTTAAAAATAATAATAATAGTGGTCTGGCATGGCAGCTCATCTCTGTAATCCCAGTATTTTGGGAGGCCGAGGGGGCAGATCATGAGGTCAAGAGATCGAGACCATCCTGGCCAATATGGTGAAACCCTGTCTCTACTAAAAATACAAAAATTAGCTGGGCATGGTGGTGCATGCCTGTAGTCCCAACTACTCAAGAGGCTGAGGCAGGAGAATTGCTTGAACCCAGGAGGCGGAGGTTTCAGTGAGCTGAGATCACACCACTGCACTCCAGCCTGGCAAAAATTAACAAAATTTTAAAAATTGTTTAAAAAAATTAAAAGAAAACAAACAATAGCAACAGAATGAGCTATACAGCCATATACTGACCACAGAAAAAAATCAATATTACTTTGGGGCAATTTAATTAAATGAGGACCATGTTAACATTTTCTCTTCTAATTAGTATTCTTCTATAATGCTTGTATAGCATAGTTATTTAAAAATTTAGTGAAAATTGGCCAGGCGCGGTTGCTCATGCCTATAATTCCAGCACTTTGGGAGGCCAAGGCAGGCAGATTGCTTGAGGTCAGGGGTTCGAGAACAGCCTGGACAACATGGTGAAACCCTGTCTCTACCAAAAATACAAAAATTAGCTGGGCATGGTGGCACACACCTGTAATCTCAGCTACTTGGGAAACTGAGGCAGGAGAATTCCTTGAACCTGGCAGGCAGTTTGCAATGAGCCACGATTGCACCATTGCACTCCCGCCTGGGCAACAAGAGCAAAACTCCATCTAAAAAGAAAATAATAATAATTTAATGAAAATTATGCACTCTTTTAGTTAAAACACACACACACACACACACACACACACACACACACACACACCCCTGAACACGAAATCTTCACATAATTTCAGAGTGAGTAGCAAACATGGAAGCCTACCCTTGGACTTCAGATTAAGAATCTAAAAGTTAAAATCATATAGAAATGAAATAGCTGCCATGTATGATATGAATTACTCTGCACACAAGGCCAGCTTTATAACTGAAGCCAAGTGTTCTCAATTTTTATAAACTAAACATAATACTTTACCCCTAAAGGCAAACTTGGTTTTATTTCAAAATGATATTTTTATATTTACAAAAAAACTTTTCACAATTTTATTATGTACAGACAAAGAAAAATTGCAGTTTTTTATCTTGAACTGTCAAGGCCAGTTACTATCAAACACATATGTTGGCCTGGCACGGTGGCGCATGCCTGTAATCCCAGCACTCTGGGGGGCCAAGGTGAGTGGATCACGAGGTCAAGAGATCAAGACCACCCTGGCCAACATGGTGAAACCCCGTCTCCACTAAAAATACAAAAATTAGCTGTGTGTGGTGGTACACACCTGTAGTCCCAGCTACTCGGGAGGCTGAGGCAGGAGAATTGTTTGAACCCAGGAGATGGAGGTTGCAGTGAGCTGAGATCATGCCACTACACACCAGCCTGGTGACAGAGCAAGACTCCATTAAAAAAAAAAAATTTGTTGCAAAAACCATAAAAAAACTAGCATAATTTATTATTGGGGGAACCAGTCCCCAATATTTCAACATAGGTTCTTTCTATTTTCCCTAAGTGTTGACTGGTCTGAGAAATAAAGAGAAAGAGTACAAAGAGAGAAATTTTACAGTTGGGCTTCCAGGGATGTCATCACATATTGGTAGGACCATGATGGCAACCCCGAACTGCAAAACCAGCAAGTTTTTATTAGGGATTTTAAAAGGGGAGGGGATGTATGAACAGGGAGTGGGTCATAAGGATCACATGCTTCAAAGGTCTATCACAAGGCAAAGGCAAAATTCGAAATACTCATGAGGGTCTATGTCCTGCTGTGCATGCATTGTCTTGATAAACATCTTAACAGGAAACAGGTTTCAAGAGCAGACAACTGGTGTGACTAGAATTTACCATGCTGGAATTTCCCAATCCTAGTAAGCCTGAGGGTACTGCAGGAGACCAGGGCATATGTCAGTCCTTATCTCAACTGCATAAGACAGACATTCCCGGAGCAGTCGTCTATAGACCTACCCCCAGGAATGCATTCCTTCCCCAGGGTTATTCCTTGCTGGGAAAACAATTCAGTGATGTTTCTCCTACTAGCACATCCATCTATAGGCTTTCTGCGAGAAGAAAAATATGGCTCTATTCTGCCCCACCTTGCAGGCAGTCAGACCTCATGGTTATCTTCCCTTGTTCCCTGAAAATCACTGTTATTCTGATATTTTTCAGGGTGCACTGATTTCATATTGTCCAAACACACATGTTTTACAATCCATTTATACAACAGTGGTCCTGAGGTGACGTACATTTTTGGCTTATGAGGATAGCATGATTAAGAGATTAAAGTAAAGACCAGCATAAGAAATTATAAAAGTATTAATTTTGGGTACTGATAAATGTCCATGAAATCTTCACGATTTATGTTCTTCTGCCTTGGCTCCAGCCAGTCCCTCCGTTCGGGGTTCCTGACTTCCCACAACAATTTATATACCCAATGATTGGAATGTTCATACATTTATTAAATATATATATATGTGTGTGTGTACTTGTTTGTGTATGTGTTTGTATATATATAAAATACATAAATATATATGTATATTTATATATATAAAATCCTGCTAGATTAGGTGAGGTGGGGAAATAAATGCTAATTAAAACTAGAATTATCTTCTGTCACATGGAGCTTAAAATATAGTGATAGAAATAGATATTAATCAAAAGCTTGTTCAAATAATAACTGAATTGACGAAGCATGATGCTATAAGAAGAACCTATAATAGGGAAACTTGATATAATCTAAGAAGACAAGAATGACATCCTTTTGAAAAGAAAAGTAGCAATTCAGCTGTGATATGAAAAATAGAAAAGCTACATAGGTGAATGGGGAAGGAAAACATTTCACAAGAAGCAAATTATCATATGAATATTCTATGGCTGGAAGAATTATGAAACTGAAATGTTTCCTATATTACATGTATTTCTTCCTCTCTCATATATATGTTCCTGTTATACATATTTCTTCTCTCTCGTGTGTGTGAGTATACATATGCACACACACATAGATATTTATGTGTATATGTATATTATATGTATATGTATACTTATATAAGTATAAAATTTCTAGACTTTAAAAAATACCAGTAAATACTTGGCTTTATCATGATGTAAAGAATTATGTAAGTAGAGCAGCTAGAAATTATCAGACACTTAAGCTAAAAACAGATACATACATATATATATGCACTGCATATATATGTATAACCCTGTATTTATATAACACTGATGTGTTATTAATTATTAGTGTCCCTTTTATTCTCAAAAGTGTGTATGTTTAGACAATAAATGGAGTGACAACCTACACATCTTCTGAGCATGTGGGAAACTTTATAAGCCTGAGTCTTTTATCTTTAAGATTCTTTTTAGCTATGAGTGCCATTGCAATCGTTATGATAATCAGCGGTTTCTGGCTATTTCTCTTTCCTTTTAAATTCTAAAGTGGTTTATTCTTTTGAATACTGTGCATGCAATCATTGCAAATATGTTCATTGACCATGATTCTACTGTCTAAAGAGGAGTAAACTACACTGTCATGCTTTTTCATGTGTTCATACATGCATTTCTTGCATATATTATTGTCAATTGACATTTCATATATTAAATGACCATCCTCTTATTAACAAACTGGACCTTATTGATTAATTCAGTGATATCCTGAATCCTATTTATTTATTTATTTTGCCATTTCATACTAAAATGTGAGAAATTACATGGTAAGCTTGTGTGTTGTCTCACTGCCACCTGGTGGCAAGAGTATAGAAAAGGCAGCAAAGCAAAGATGGATGACAGACCAAGTGAAAGTCATTTCCCATAGCATGCAAATCACATTACCCAGACTTCTTTCAAACACCTAGTGGAAGCATTTTTCGTATCTATGTCTTGGCTCTTTCAATAAACTGTATGGAAAACCCTAAAAAGTATAAGAAATGAAATTATCAATGATTAATCAGTATATCGTTAGTGGGGAAAATGTGAAAATAGTGAGATGCTAAAAAGATCTGCTTAATTATCAAAGTATAACTTTGAAATGCTTTAAGATTTTTTTTAAATTTTATGGATAAACTTTCTTTAAAACTGTCATTTTCTATGGCTTTAATCTTGTCAGTTAAAGGAAATCAAGCAGACTAATCTTTGAAATATAATAAATAAATTTTTGCTATCAAATAGGTATGACTCATGACCTCGCTTCTGGTTTAAGTGATTTTTCAAACTAAAATCTCCAAGACAGAAGTATCTGTTTCTAGCTTATGTGTCTGGTTTTTATTTCTAGCTGCTCTATTTATATAATTCTTTATATCATGATAGAGCCAAGTATTTACTGGTATTTTTCAAAGTCTAGAAATTTTATTGTATCCTCTCAAACAATATGTATTTAAGAAAATAATGCTGAATATCACTTTCACTCTTGCTGTTCAAGTTTTTCTAATTCATTATGCATTTAGTGAATGAATCTCATGGAATAACAGTGCTGACTTCTGTCATCTACTTTTCCTATTTGAGGGATTTCTCATTTCAGGCTTCCAGGTATGTCAAAGTTATGCATATATGTCTATTTAAATTATCCTATTTAATTTATTCATATATATTACAATGTATTTCTATATTGGGGCTAGTTGAGTCCATGTGTATATATTTAATAACAAATTAGTGTTTTACATTTATACTAAGTTTCTTCATATGTTGTCCTGCATCTGGCTCTCAAAAAAAAAAAACTATTGTGAAGGAAGAAGGGAGGAAAACAGGACTAATTATTACTATCTCATGAATAAGAAAATAAAAACAGAAATTGACTGAAGGAGGAGTAGTTGAACCTAAGAATTCTGGTTCCAACACCAGCACTTTTTCACTATATAACAACAATGGGACTATCATTTCTTTCTTTTGGAATGTCCACCAAAATCTCACACACTTAAGGGAATTTGGCATACTTCTAAACAGACACTCCCAAGGTGGTGTGATAGAGTGAAGAAGCATCACCTTCAGTTTTACTAGGTGTGTGGCATGGCCTCAGCTGAAAAATTAGAATTATAACACATTTCTCTTCAGTTTCATCAGATGATTAGAGTTAATTTATGCAAAGCTCCTAGTACAATTTCTGGAATATTGTAGATGTTAAAAATAGCTATTATCATTAAAGAGAAAACATGAAGCTAACAAGATTCTTGTGGATCATCAGACTTAGGCTGAAGATAGGTCTTCTTTGATAAACTGAACTGGCATTTCAATACCTGAAATGTACTGCCAGATATTACCCCTACATTGTAAGGCTACCCTGTAGTTCTGTTTGATGCCTAGCAATGACTATTTTGCTGCCATACTAACACTGACTGGGAAGAATGAAGAAATGTTATAATGATTGCAAATCTACTTCACTTATCTAGAGCCACATATGGTTAGTTTGGTCTCATCTAGCCTGTCCATGAGGGCCTATCTTATTCCTAGCACTGTGCAAGAGAGGTTTCATAAACAGGGAAATAAAAGCCACAACTGTACCAAAATGAATATATCTAGCTAATATAGGAGAAAAGAAATTGCACATGCAACAAATAAAAATTCAACCTTACATAACCATTCCTAGATATGGGGTGAGTGTATGTGTGCACACATGTGTGTATGTGTGTGTGTGTTTTAATGAAACAAAGCAACAAAGCATAAATGCCCTAATCATACAAGCAAAACAAAACAAAACAAAAAAGCTATGTAACCTGTATCTCTGCAGACAAGTAAAGTGAGTGGGTTTGCCTAGGACTCGGAAGTGAGAAGACACTGCTATGTGCCAAGAGAATCTAACCATTTCAGTATCTAAGAAAAGAATGTTAGAGAGTACAATAAATGGCCTGGAGAGAAAAACAGGAAGTGTCACCTAGTAACCACTTTACAGTAGCATGATGAGGCCAAAATGTCCTCAAGAAAGCAGTGCCTTATGCAAAAATATGGGAAAGAGGCTTGGGAGAAAAGGCCACTATGCTAGGAGCCAACGTTTTAGAAGAAGGGTTTCAGAGTAAAAAAGAAGCATGTACATCATAGATGTAAAAGAATCTTATAAAAATAAGTGAAAGTCATTTTTGAAAATCTAGGCACAGTTTAATGTAACGAAAATAAACTATATATTTCTATGCAAATACTAAAATGGTATATATTTTATTCAGTACATTTATAACTCTCATAAACTCTTATAACTATCTTTAAGCAAATATGTAGAATTTACAAGAAATAATTTTGGAGATAAGTCTTTTTTTAACAAAATAAATCACTGAGTATTTCCTTTATAAAGAAGATTCCACTTATGCATTTAAGTTATGATCCAATTTTTAAAAGATGATGATAAATAACTTGGGTTATGGTCTACAGTAAAGGGTATAGCGTAGTCTTAGGCAGGAAAGCTATAATAAAATACCTGTGCACTCAGACTGTGGTTTTAAGTACCATAGAAATTCAAGTATTATAATGGGTGGTCTATAAGTTAAGCAAGGAAATTGACTTACTAACAAGAGAATATAATGTATCTCAATGATAGTAGAAAAATGAATAAAGTGAAAAGATTCAGTCTGAAAAGAACCTGAGTCATCAAATAATGAATTTTCAAACTATGACTCTTCTATGGTTCCATAAGAAAGAGACAGGAGTACTCAGTTCTTACTCAAAATTGATTTTCAGAGAAAAATAAACCACCAGAAGATTGAATGGTGAACTCTATAGTCTAGTTATAGTGAACAAAACATTCAGACAGGAAGTGAACAAATCTGTGAGGAAAAAAAAGATGCCTAATTGTAACACCCCAGAACTACTTGGAGAATGACAGAATGTACAACTAAAAATTAACTCATAGAATTGCTGTATGACTTTAATGAATGGTTCATATTTTTAAGGGCAAAGCCTGCGTGTATGTGTGTGTGTGCATTTCTTCTATAACTAATTTTCTGCCTTGGCTTCACATTATAATCATGGGTCACTTGAGGAGTTTTTTATAAAGAGAGATGTTTGTGCCTTGTTCTAAAACAATTAATTTGAATATCTAGAAGTAGGACCTGACCATTTTTTTAAATTATACTTTAAGTTCTAGGGTACATGTGCATAACGTGCAGGTTTATTACATATGTATACGTGTGCCATGTTGGTGTGCTGCACCCATCAACTCGTCATTTACATCAGGTATAACACCCAATGCAATCCCTCCCCCCTACCCCCTCCCCGTGATAGGCCCCAGTGTGTGATGTTCCCCTTCCCGAGTCTAAGTGATCTCATTGTTCAGTTCCCACCTGTGAGTGAGAACATGCGGTGTTTGGTTTTCTGTTCTTGCGATAGTTTGCTGAGAATGATGGTTTCCAGCTGCATCCATGTCCCTACAAAGGACACAAACTCATCCTTTTTTATGGCTGCATAGTATTCCATGGTGTATATGTGCCACATTTTCTTAATCCAGTCTGTCACTGATGGACATTTGGGTTGATGCCAAGTCTTTGCTATTGTGAATAGTGCCGCAATGAACATACGTGTGCATGTGTCTTTATAGCAGCATGATTTATAATCCTTTGGGTATATACCCAGTAATGGGATGGCTGGGTCATGTGGTACTTCTAGTTCTAGATCCTTGAGGAATCGCCATACTGTTTTCCATAATGGTTGAACTAGTTTACAATCCCACCAACAGTGTAAAAGTGTTCCTATTTCTCCACATCCTCTCCAGCACCTGTTGTTTCCTGACTTTTGAATGATTGCCATTCTAACTGGTGTGAGATGGTATCTCATTGTGGTTTTGATTTGCATTTCTCTGATGGCCAGTGATGATGAGCATTTTTTCATGTGTCTGTTGGCTGTATGAATGTCCTCTTTTGAGAAATGTCTATTCATATCCTTTGCCCAGTTTTTGATGGGGTTGTTTGTTTTTTTCTTATAAATTTGTTTGAGTTTTTTGTAGGTTCTGAATATTAGCCCTTTGTCTGATGAGTAGATTGCAAAAATTTTCTCCCATTGTGTAGGTTGCCTGTTCACTCTGATGGTAGTTTCTTTTGCTGTGCAGAAGCTCTTTAGATTAATTAGATCCCATGTGTCAATTTTGGCTTTTGTTGCTGTTGCTTTTGGTGTTTTAGACATGAAGTCCTTGCCCATGCCTATGTCCTGAATGGTATTACCTAGGTTTTCTTCTAGGGTTTTTATGGTATTAGGTCTAACATTTAAGTCTCTAATCCATCTTGAATTAATTTTCGTATAAGGAGTAAGGAAAGGATCCAGTTTCAGCTTTCTACTTATGGCTAGCCAATTTTCCCAGCACCACTTATTAAATAGGGATCCTTTCCCCATTTCTTGTTTTTCTCAGGTTTGTCAAAGATCAGATGGCTGTAGATGTGTGGTATTATTATCTGAGGACTCTGTTCTGTTCCATTGGTCTATATCTCTGTTTTGGTACCAGTACCATGCTGTTTTGGTTACTGTAGCCTTGTAGTATAGTTTGAAGTCAGGTAGCGTGATGCCTCCAGCTTTGTTCTTTTGACTTAGGATTGTCTTGGAGATGCGGGCTCTTTTTTGGTTCCATATGAACTTTAGAGCAGTTTTTTCCAATTCTGTGAAGAAACTCATTAGTAGCTTGATGGGGATGGCATTGAATCTATAAATAACCTTGGGCAGTATGGCCATTTTCATGATATTGATTCTTCCTATACATGAGCATGGTATGTTCTTCCATTTGTTTATGTCCTCTTTTATTTCACTGAGCAGTGGTTTGTAGTTCTCCTTGAAGAGGTCCTTTACATCTCTTGTAAGTTGGATTCCTAGGTATTTTATTCTCTTTGAAGCAATTGTGAATGGAAGTTCATTCATGATTTGGCTCTCTGTTTGTCTGTTACTGGTGTATAAGAATGCTTGTGATTTTTGCACATTAATTTTGTATCCTGAGACTTTGCTGAAGTTTCTTATCAGCTTAAGGAGATTTTAGGCTGAGACAATGGGGTTTTCTAAATATACAATCATGTCATCTGCAAACAGCGACAATTTGACTGACCTGACCAGTTTTTTTTAAAGTTCTCCAGATGAAAACGTAGTGCAGCCACAATTAACAATCACCAATATTCACAATAATTAATACTGCATCAGCCTGTATGTGCCAGGCACTCTTTATATGATTCACTCATATTCACTCATTTAATCCTCGTAACAATGTTATTGAGCCAGTATGCTTTATTTCCATTTACAAATGAGCAAACTGATCCTTTAGAGAGGTTAGATAACTTTCTAAAGTTATGGTGATTGGAAAAGAGGAAAAAAAAAAGGATTATCTGATTTTAGGAACTCGCAGCCTACCTCTATTATCAAATCTACAAATTCATTCAATTATTCTTTCAACTGCTGATTTATTCCACAATCATGGATTGAGTACTTATCATGTAATAGAAGTTGGAAATATAGACAAATAGAATGTGGCCTACATCTTTGGAGGAGTTCATTCCTAGAATATTCCTAACTTTTATGCCTGGAATGTAGCTGTGATGACTGGTGTCCTTATGCCTCTCTTGTATATTTTTCCCATCTGTATTTAGCAGCTCTTCAGATTGAAATTTTACAGCAGCTGTACAAAGGAATTTTAAACTGGTACATGTGCAGCATTCTCTATTTGGACCTTGTAATTCCAAAACTACAGTGGGCTGTTGGCTGGCCAATAGCTAACACAAAGTTGAGGTTTAATGAGTTAAATTGCCATTCCAAAAATGTGCATTTGGCACCTGTCTCTGGACATATTTGCTAACATTTATATCCACAGTACCTAGCACAGTTATTACCTAGCATATAATAAATAGTAAATAATTTTGTTTAATTGAAGTAAAGTATATTGACTTGGAATTATACCTCAAGATACCAATCTGAGTTACTAAAGGATTCATAGTTTTAGATCTCTCCTTTTTTCTTTTAATAGGCTTAAACATTCTCTTCCCAGACTTATGAGGCTGGTACTAGGTATGCTGATGCATTTAAGTAACTCATTAAAATAATTTTATCTTTTAAATTCTTGATGATGGGTAAAGGCCTTGTTTAGAAAAATGATATGCTTCTTTAATGTCTTCTGCTGGCATCTATTTATTCTCCTGATTTTGATCCACATTTGAAAAGTGGCTGTGATGAGAGGCTCATGAGAGAGTCATGTACCCTCCCTAATCCTTCATTTAATATAAAGCAATTATAAATGGAATTAAACATTAAACTGATTCCACAAAATTAAACGAAGCAAGGCCATCATTTAGTGGTCGAGGTTTTGTACCTTAAGGATTATATATACAATTACAGGAAAGACTTTGGGCAGTGGACACTTTAAATTTTGGGATAGAAAAAGTTGTAGTCAAATCTCTGGTGTAAGAGGATAAATGTTTCCCTACAGAACGGTGCACGAACTCTTGGGATTCAAATACCAAATTTTGAGTTCTGTCGAGAACTATCAGTGAGGCATTCTCTCCAACCAAACAAAAACTGAAAGAGAATAATCTCCCTTTCATAAAGTAGTACTCTTTATGTCATCTTCCCTAGAATCCAGGGGGGGAAAGGAGTCTAAAAGGAAACTTAACCTTTTATATTTGCATAAAAATGACCATTTTGGTTTTTACAAAGCAAGATGTGAGTAAAGGATAAAAAAAATGTAATCTAGTCCATTCTTATTTGTGCATACCTTTTTTTGAGCAGCTTGTGTCATCAGTGAAAACCTGTCAGAACTCTCAGAGCTCATAGCAAGGGCTGGCCACAAGCCTTAATCAGCAATGAACCGGCCAGCACATTTAATTTTAATTAAGTCCCCATGCCAGGAAAGAAGGCTTTGGGGGAAAACAGGCTTTAGAGGTGCCATGTGTTCATGGAGTTGTTCTATATTCACAGAACCATTTGAAATAATTGCAGCTGGTGTGAACATTAACTGACCAATTAAAAGAATTCTATCACTTGACTCCTGCCAAACATTTGACATGACTACAAAATGATCTTTGAATTATGCACACCTTTATGACTGCTCATTCTCCTGGGACATCAGGAGACTTTCTTCCAGAATTGATCTCTCTCTTGAATTGAAACCAGCATTTCCTCTTTCAGTTTCCTGTCACAAGTAATAAATAAAAAATAAACCATTCCATTCTTTTTGCAAAAACACCAAGGGCAGAGGTAATGATTTTACCCCAACTCCAAAGAGACTGGAGGAGGCCAATTACAGCTGTCGAAGGCAAGCTGGACTCTGTCGTTGCAGGTAATAAGATCTCCCCGAAACTCACCATCTGTACCTTCATTTCACCAGTTGCTATCAAATTACATTTTCCATAAAGAAATTAAAGAAAAATCGAATCACACACCATATGTAGATCCATCTCCCCTGGTGTTATTTACATTTGCCTTTTCCATTATGATTATTAGGGGAAAGGACACTTGTGACTTGCTGTACTAAGGTATGGCTGGATGAGGAACCTTATGCCAGTAATGCTACCTTTACTAGTTACCTTAGAAATAGGGGACCATAGCTTCATTGAGCCATTTCTCCTAATTCTGGAGTGTGGAAGAAGATTGTTAGAAAAAAGAGAAAAAAAGAAAAACACATGCAAATTTGGAGTCTTACCACAAATATTTCCCTTCCGATCCAACAGTGGGTGCTTTGATAAAGAACAAACCTGGAAAGCAATAGATTTTACTGGTAGTATGGCCCTGAAAGCATTCAGAAAATTTATTTCTTAGCTGTAAGGCTGCGGTTTATAGTACAATGAAAAGAAGGAGAGGCAAGCATTTACACTGAGGGAGTGCTTAAAATCAAGACTAATTTCTTCATTGTTTGCTCTGCATCCGGTTTATAGATCGTTAACCTCTTGGTACATTGGCTCTTTTCCCTAGGTATATGAACAAGCTATAATTCCTTCCATCTTAAAAAAAAAAAATCTATCCGTTCACCTCAGGCCTCTGTTCAGCTATTGTATTATATCTCTCTTTACCTTCATCATTATGGCTTTGAAAATCCACTTCCTCACTTCCCATTAGCATCTCAGATCACTGCAATCTTCCTCTTCTGTCCTCAGTATTCCATTGAACTGGAACATCCCCAATACAATGCATAAATTTTAGCTATTGTATTCTCTGCCTCACTAATATTTTACTACTCCTTTATGTTTTTAACCCTAGCCATATTCACTGCCTCTTTAATATTCTTTTCTGGTTTCCCTTCATCCTCTCTGGTCTCTCCTTCCCAGTGCCTCAAGTCCATCCTTTTTTCTCATCCCCACAGTGTGACATTAATGCACGACCTTATCGTATTATTTCAAAATTACACTTTCACTGGCTTGCTGAACTTTCAATAATTCTTTCTTTTTGTTTCCTGTCTTAACACTTTGTAATAACACTCATTTATTCTCCCTTGCCTCATCAGAACCTCACAATAGTCATTAGAATAAACCCAAACTTCCTATCATATGTCCTGTTAATGACTCCCCAGCTTCCTCTGACTCTCATCCACAGATAAGAAGCCATACCAAATTGTTTGCTAAGTATTCTATTCCATGTTTTGGTAAAGTCCTTATTCCACTCTTTTATCTAGCTAACGCCTACCCATATTTCATGAAATATTTTAAATCTTATCTCCTTAGAAAATCAACCCAGACACCATATGCAGATAGTCCAACCTCCTCCTCTTCATTACTTTCATTGTACCCTGTGTATGCCTCCATAGTTACTTATTGTACTGTTTTGCTGTGGTCTGTATTTTGGCACTAGACTCATCTTCCAGTAATGAACCATGTTTTTAATTAATGTATTCTTCAGTATTTATAACAGCGCTAGATATTAGTCACTAATGTCAAGTTAGAAGAAAAAAATGGAGAAGGAGAGAAAGAAAGAAAGGAAGGGAAGGAAGGAGGAACAGAGGGAAGAATCAACATATATGTTACTATGCCAGACCAGCATCCATCCATCCATCCATCCATCCATCCATCCATCCATCCATCGAAACTTCTTGTAGTAGTTTTCTTAGGAACCACCCTTTCCTACTCAGTACATGTGATTCAGGTAGAGTTAATTTCACACTTGGCTTCAAGAGTGCCATATGGATTTTGAAAATATAAGTATTAACTTTGCCTGCCAATTCTGAATGCAGACACTTTGAAAGCTCAAATATCTCAGAGATAGAAAATATTTTATGCATGTTTTCCAAAAATATGTTATATTAGAAGTTAAGTACAACTTTAGCATACATAACAACAATGCTAAGATGTCTGCTAACTATCCAGCAGGGTTATCTCAGGAGTCTAACCTAAGAATGAGAGCATTAATTCAAGTGATGCTTAAACTCATTTAACCATGCAAATAAGTCCTTGAATTCAAGTTTACATACTGTTTGTTAAAACTTCCTTGAATTGTATCTACATTTTCTTTATGCACATCCTATATGTTGAAGTTATTTTGTTGTCTCAGTCACAAAATCCTTCCTCTGAGATGTCCCAGGTATTCCACATTGCCTTTCCTTCTTGTTTCTTATATCCACCATCACTTTCCTTTTCCTTCTTTGTGGTGCCAGCTCCTGGAAAAAAATCAGGGAATACCTAAGCTCTTCACGTTCTTTACCCATCAACAC